>NC_084734.1:88169578-88257078 GCF_033978785.1 Entelurus aequoreus | reverse complement strand
ATATATATATATATATATATATATATATATATATATATATATATATATATATATATATATATATATATATATATATATATATTTATGTATATATATATATATATGTATATATATATATATATATAAATAAATATATATATATATATATATATATATGTATATATATATATATATATATATATATATATATATATATATATATATATATATAAATAAATATATATATATATATATATATATATATATATATATATATATATATATATATATATATATATATATATATATATATATATATATATATATATATATATATATATATATATATATACTCGTATAGTTTTTTTATTCATCCCTCCAGGCAACATGTGTATGTTTTATATATATATATATATATATACTTTATATGTATGTTTGATTGATTGATTAAAAAATTAAAAAATAAAAATAAAAAATTAAAATTAAAATTAAAATAATGCCTTTTTTCATGGTCCCCTTTATTTAGAAAAGTATCGAAATACATTTTGGTACCGGTATCAAAATATTGGTATCAAGACAAGCCTAGTTTATACACATACATACATACATACATAAATACACAGTACAAAGTCTCACTTGGCTTTAAAAACGGCATGACAAATAATGGAAGATAATCCAGATGTTAGGACAGGAAGTGGAAGAACCTCTGAACTTAGTTTTAGGAACTAATGAGGCCTGACACCGTTCCAAGATCCCACCCGTTTGTTTGCCACTACACTGTCAAGTTTGAACGCTGCACTTTCGCAATCAGACCAATCCCAACCGCAAACAGAAGTGCAATGGCCGCCATGGTGCTCCCACCTCTTGCTGGGATGAGTTCTCACAGGAAGTACTTGGCCTCCCAGCAGCCGCGATTATAAACTGTTTGTTTGGACTTCCTTTCATCGCCTTCCCGCGCTGGAACCCAAATAGCTTGGCCTGGCAGTCAGCGCCTCGCATCCACGGGGTGGATTTCAGTCATCCCGAGGACAACAGGAAGTCGGAACGCCAGCGTGCACGAGCGTGGCCCTGGTAGATAATAGCGGGCACTGTCATAATAAAGTGAGAGGGGTTTATGATGGAGTGGTATTTTTGAAAACCTGTTAGAAGACAAGCGATGCCCATTCATTTCTGTTCATAACCTACGACCCCGTTTTTTATCTGCAGCTATTTGTCTCCGTTGATGCTTAATCATCGTCTCCTCGTGATGAATGAGCTCGGTATTTGGCAACATGTGCGCTCATGTGGAGAGATTAGCGGAAAATGCTGTTAATCATTTGTATCGTGTATTAAAAGTATCCTCTCAAGACTCGCAAAAACCACCAACCGATCCGTGGAAAGGACTATATTTTTTATCTTGACATCAGCATTTTCAAAATGAAACTGTTTTCTCAGTAATCGCCTTCCAGGAGAAAAAGGCTGAGCCCACACCGCATCAAATAACAAGGAGAAACTAGAAAATTCCCACGGAAATGTTGATGGGCCTGCTGTCTGTGCCCCGGACCTCATGCTAATGTAAACGTGCATACAGTGAGCATATTTCGAATACCAAGTTATATGACTGTAAGGTGTATGGCTGCAGAATTAGACAAAAAAGTGTATAATTTGATGAAAAAGTTAGCATGCTAAAGTTAGCTTGTTAGCATGCTAATGTTAGCACACTAACAGTTAACAGCTGTCACAAAGCCGCCCGATTTTAGGACTGTCTGAATCCCAGGGTTTTAGGTGTAACTGTACAAAATGAGCTCCAGAGCTAGCCTAAATCAATAGCATACTTACATTAAAATGCTCAAATTTAGCATGTGTGCTAATGACGGCATGCTAACAGTTAGCATGTCTTGCATTTCAGGGAAAAAGTGTGACATTAGATGAAAAAGTTAGCACGCTTAAGTTAGCTTGCGTGCGTGCTAACATTAGCACACTTAGAGTTAACAGCTGTCACATACCAAGTTATATGACCCTAGAGTAAACGGTTGCAAAATTAGCTAAAAACGTTGGCACTTTAATGTTAGCACGCTAATTTAAACATGCTAACGGTTAACATGTGTCACATACCAAGTTATATGACTGTAAGGTGCATGGGTGTGTAAGTACAGAAGTTAGTAAGTAAGTAAAGTTAGCTAAAAAGCTTGCACTTTAATGCTAGCGTGCCAGCATGCTAAAGCTAGCACGCTAACAGTTAGCAAGGGTCATAAACCAAGTTATATGACTGTAGGGTAAACGGTTCCAAAATTAGCTCAAAAACCTAACACTTTAAAGTTAGCATGCTAACGTAAACGTGCATACAGTGAGCATATTTCGAATACCAAGTTATATGACTGTAAGGTGTATGGCTGCGGAATTAGACAAAAAAGTGTACAATTTGATGAAAAAGTTAGCATGCTAAAGTTAGCTTGTTAGCATGCTAATGTTAGCACACTAACAGTTAACAGCTGTCACATACCAAGTTATATGACTCTAGGGTAAACGGTTGTAAAATGTGCCCAAAAAGCTAGCATTTAATGTTAGCATGCCAGCATGCTAATATAAACATGCTAACGGTTAGCGTGTGTCACATACCAAGTTATATGACTCTAGAGTAAACGGTTGCAAAATTAGCTAAAAAAGTTGGCACTTTAATGTTAGCACGCTTATATAAACATGCTAACGGTTAACATGTGTCACATACCAAGTTATATGACTGTAAGGTGCATGGGTGTGTAAGTACAGAAGTTTGTAAGTAAGTAAAGTTAGCTAAAAAGCTAGCGCTTTAATGTTAGCGTGCCAGCATGCTAAAGTTAGCACGCTAACAGTTAGCAAGGGTCATAAACCAAGTTATATGACTGTAGGGTAAACGGTTGCAAAATTAGCTCAAAAACCTAACACTTTAAAGTTAGCATGCCAGCATGCTAATGTAAAGGTGCATGCAGTGAGCATATTTCGAATACCAAGTTATATGACTGTAAGGTGTATGGTTGCGGAATTAGACAAAAAAGTGTACAATTTCAAGAAAAAGTTAGCATGCTAAAGTTAGCTTGTTAGCATGCTAATGTTGGCACACTAACAGTTAACAGCTGTCACCTACCAAGTTATATGACTCTAGGGTAAACGGTTGTAAAATGTGCCCAAAAAGCTAGCACTTAATGCTAGCATGCTAGCATGCTAATATAAACATGCTAGCGGTTAGCGTGTGTCACATACCAAGTTATATGACTCTAGAGTAAACGGTGTGTAAGTACAGAAGTTAGTAAGTAAGTAAAGTTAGCTAAAAAGCTAGCACGCTAACAGTTAACAAGGGTCATAAACCAAGTTATATGACTGTAGGGTAAACGGTTGCAAAATTAGCTCAAAAACCTAACACTTTAAAGCTAGCATGCTAACGTCAACATGCATACACTTAGCATGTTTCAAATCCCAAGGTAAGGTGTATGGCTGCGGAATTACACACTGTACACAAAGTTAGCACTTTGACGTTAGCGTGCTAGCGTGCTAATAATATGTATAAACTACGGAATGATTGGACTATAATGTATGGACATAACAGACAGTTATATAATTGAAAGTCTGGTACATAATACATAGTTAGCAGAACATGGATTTTATGATTAATTACCCTGGCCTTTGCAATCACTGTAAGGGAAATGCATCTTGGGCTGGTGGTAAATGCAGCTTGGGCTGGTGGTAAAAACACCTGCGGCTGTGGGGAAAACTCCTCAATAAGCAACATTAATGGACTTTATGAAAGGTGGCATTTCAATAGCAGAAAGGTATGAACTCGAAATGCGCTGACAAGGCCACTAATGCATGAGTACATACCATACACACACATGACTCATAATAACAACCTTCCCCTTCACAATAAAACACACATGTGGTGTGGCGTGAAAGTAGAATAAACCTGACAAGGTTCTGATCATGAATAATAGCGACACATGCGGTATATAAGGTGCCATTACGGTCATCTTTTATCATCAACACCTATGGCAAGCCCACCCTGCTTTGGGAGATCACGTTACCATAGCGACGACTTCCCGCTGAAAAGCCCAATGAGACCTACTCAACCGACCTGCAGAATGTACGCCTATTTATGGACTTCATTTATCCATCCATCTTGTCACCCGTCTGGCTTGATTTTCCAGTCCAGGGAGATGACTCACCTGAGGGCAATTTAGGGACTTAAATGGACTAACTTACATACAAGTACCGTATTTTCCAGACCATAGGGCGCAGCGGAGTATAAGGCGCACTGCCGATGAATGCTCTATTTTCCATCTTTTTTCATATATAAGGCGCATTTAAGGAGTCATATTATTATTCTTTTTTCTAAATGTAAAACACTTCATTGTGGTCTACATCAGTGGTCCCCAACTTTTTTGTAGCTGGGGACCGGTCAACGCTTGAAAATTTGTCCCACGGACTGGGGACAAATTTTTTTTTTTTTTTTTTTTCTTCCCCCCCTCATAAATAAATACAATCATGTGTGCTTACGGACTGTATCCCTGCAGACTGTATTGATCTATATTGACATACACGTTTTTTATGTTGATTTAATTTTTAAAAAAAACATCCATCCATCCATCCATCTTCTTCCGCTTATCCGAGGTCGGGTCGCGGGGGCAGCAGCCTAAGCAGGGAAACCCAGACTTCCCTCTCCCCAGCCACTTGCTCCAGCTCTTCCCGGGGGATCCAGAGGCGTTCCCAGGCCAGCCAGGAGACATAGTCTTCCCAACGTGTCCTGGGTCTTCCCCGTGGCCTCCTACCGGTCGGACGTGCCCTAAACACCATTCGGGTGGCATCCTGACCAGATGCCCGAACCACCTCAACTGGCTCCTCTCGATGTGGAGGAGCAGCGGCTTTACTTTGAGCTCCTCCCGGATGACAGAGCTTCTCACCCTATCTCAGAATATAATAGTTTTATTGCCATTGTTTGAGAACAGGTTCACAAACTAGGAATTTTTCTTGGTGCAAACGTGCGACATAAAACACATATAACACATATTTGGTAATAAAAAGAGCTGTAACTGAGCTATCAGATAGACTTAGAAGGGATTCAAGGAGCTGCTGTTAGGAGTTATTGTTCATTTGCCTGATGGCCGAGGGGAAAAAACTGTTCAGGTGGCGGGAGGTGTGGGTCTGAATGGAGCGTAGTCTCCTGCCTGAGGGGAGAGGGGAGAATAGTTTGTGTCCAGGGTGAGAAGAGTCAGCTGTGATCCGACCCACACGCCTCCTGGTCCTGGAGGAGAACAAGTCCTGGAGGGATGGGAGCTTGCAGCCAATCACCTTCTCAGCAGCACGTACGATACGCTGCAGTCTATTCTTATCCTGGACTGTGGCGCCGGGGAACCACACTGTGATGGAGGAGGTCGCTGAGTAAAACTGCACCAGCATCTCGGTCGGCACCTTAAGTTTCCTCAGCTGCCGCAGGAAGTACATCCTCTGCTGGGCCTTGTTGATGAGGTCAGCTCCCACTTGAGGTCCTGGGTGATGGTGGTGCCCAAGAAACTCTTGGGCACCACCCAAGATCTCTAAGTGAGAGCCCCGTCACCCGGCGGAGGAAACTCATTTGGGCCGCCTGTACCCGTGATCTTTTCCTTTCGGTCATAACCCAAAGCTCATGACCATAGGTGAGGATGGGAACGTAGATCGACCGCTAAATTGAGAGCTTTGCCTTCCGGCTCAGCTCCTTCTTCACCACAACGGATCGATACAGCGTCCGCATTACTGAAGACGCAGCACCGATCCATCTATCCATCTCACGATCCACTTTTCCCCCACTCGTGAACAAGACTCCGAGGTACTTGAACTCCTCCACTTGGGGCAGGGTCTCCTCCGCAACCCGGAGATGGCACCCCACCCTTTTCCGGGCGAGAACCATGGATTCGGACTTGGAGGTGCTGATTCTCATCCCAGTCGCTTCACACTCAGCTGCGAACCGATCCAGCGAGAGCTGAAGATCCTGACCAGATGAAGGCATCAGGACCACATCATCTGCAAAAAGCAGAGACCTAATCCTGCAGCCACCAAACCAGATCCCCTCAACGTCTTGACTGCGCCTAGAAATTCTGTCCATAAAAGTTATGAACAGAATCGGTGACAAAGGGCAGCCTTGGCGGAGTCCAACCCTCACTGGAAACGTGTCCCACTTACTGCCGGCAATGCGGACCAAGCTCTGACACGGATCGTACAGGGAGCGGACCGCCACAATCAGACAGTCCGATACCCCATACTCTCTGAGCACTCCCCACAGGACTTCCCAAGGGACACGGTCGAATGCCTTCTCCAAGTCCACAAAACGCATGTAGACTGGTTGGGCAAACTCCCATGCACCCTCAAGGACCCTGCCGAGAGTATAGAGCTGGTCCACAGTTCCACGACCAGGACGAAAACCACACTGTTCCTCCTGGATCCGAGGTTCGACTAACCGGCTTAGCCTCCTCTCCAGCACACCTGAATAGACCTTACCGGGAAGGCTGAGGAGTGTGATCCCACCATAGTTAGAACACACCCTCCGGTTCCCCTTCTTAAAGAAGAAGGGGAACCGGAGGGTGTGTTCTAAAAAAAATATATATATATATATATATATTTTTTTTTTTTAATTATTTCTTGCGCGGCCCAGTACCAATCGGTCCGCGGCCCGGTGGTTGGGGACCACTGGTCTACATAACATGTAATGGTGGTTCTTTGGTCAAAATGTTGCAAAGATGATGTATTACACATCCATTTCTCTGTTCTCAATTGTTGATGACTGATGATAACAACCAAACCTACCCCCCCCCCCCCCCCCCCCCCCTCCACACCCGGGATTGTAAATAATGTAAATAATTCAATGTGATTATCTTGTGTGATGACTGTATTATGATGATAGTATATATGATAGTATATATCTGTATCTGAATCAATTTAAGTGGACCCCGACTTAAACAAGTTGAAGCGTGCAAGGACGGGAGTGCAAGAAGTATCAAAAGATGGCGCTAACTGTTTTAATGACATTCACACTTTATTTCAATCAATAAGGGAGCAGCATCTCCTCTTCCGCCGAAAGTGTGTCCCGTGAAAAAACATCCGACTGGAACTCTCTAATAACTAAATTTCATTGGTTGAATAATGTAAACCCACTACACCGGTATGTTTTAGCGCTTTCATGGCAGATATAAGTAAGAATTTTACACTACTTACACCAGGGGTCACCAACGCGGTGCCCGCGGGCACCAGGTAGCCCGTAAGGACCAGATGAGTAGCCCGGTGGCCTGTTCTAAAAAATAGCTCAAATAGCAGCACTTACCAGTGAGCTGCCTCTATTTTTTAAATTGTATTTATTTACTAGCAAGCTGGTCTCACTTTGCTCGACATTTTTAATTCTAAGAGAGACAAAACTCAAATAGAATTTGAAAATCCAAGAAAATATTTTAAAGACTTGGTCTTCACTTGTTTAAATAAATTCATTATTTTTTTTACTTTGCTTCTTATAACTTTCAGAAAGACAATTTTAGAGAAAAAATACAACCTTAAAATGATTTTAGGATTTTTAAACACATATACCTTTTTACCTTTTAAATTCCTTCCTCTTCTTTCCTGACAATTTAAATCAATGTTCAAGTAAATTTATTTTTTTTATTGTAAAGAATAATAAATACATTTTAATTTAATTCTTCATTTTAGCTTCTGTTTTTTCCACGAAGAATATTTGTGAAATATTTCTTCAAACTTATTATGATTAAAATTCAAAAAAATTATTCTAGAAAATCTGTAGAATCAAATTTGAATCTTATTTCAAAGTGTTTTGAATTTCTTTTAAAATTTTTGTTCTGGAAAATCTAGAAGAAATAATCTTTGTTAGAAATATAGCTTGGTCCAATTTGTTATATATTCTAACAAAGTGTAGATTGGATTTTAACCTATTTAAAACATGTCATCAAAATTCTAAAATTAATCTTAATCAGGAAAAATTACTAATGATGTTCCATAAATTCATTTCTTAAATTTTTTCAAAAAGATTCAAATTAGCTAGTTTTTCTCTTCTTTTTTTCGGTTGAATTTTGAATTTTAAAGAGTCGAAATTGAAGATAAACTATGTTTAAAAATTTAATTGTCATTTTTTTCGTGTTTTCTCCTCTTTTAAACCGTTCAATTAAGTGTAAATATCATTAATTATTAATAATAGCATAGAGTTAAAGGTAAATTGAGCAAATTGGCTATTTCTGGCAATTTATTTAAGTGTGTATCATTGATATTGATACTATCAAACTGGTAGCCCTTCGCATTATTCAGTACCCAAGAAGTAGCTCTTGGTTTCAAAAAAGTTGGTGACCCCTGACTTACACCATTCATGTTGCTGTTGCTATAGGCAACAGACCAAACACCCCGATATGTGCACTGTGCAACACGGGACAATACACCTCTGGACCTACTGTATGTTAATTCAAAAGATGCATATTGTGCCACTGCCCTGCCCCCCCCCTGGGAAAAGTTTGGAACAATTTCCCTTGTGGATCAATAAAGTTTGTCTAAGTCTATGTCTACTTTATATTAGAAATGGCAACAGCGGAGGATGAATGTCACATAACAAGTAGATAGAGAAAAAGAAGAAGCTTATCGACTATGGTGAAAAACCGTCCGACCGGAACTCTCTAATACCTAAAGTTAGGAAAGAAAATTAACGTCATTAAAAAAAACACACACAATAGGACACCAAAATGCTTAAATTGAATTTGTTTCAATTAGCCCTTTAAGTCTGCCAGCATGCAGCCATAAAATCATGAAAGGATGTTGCTGAACTGACGATATGTCTAATATTTATATTTCTAACAGTCCATATATGTTGACACTAGGGTTGTACGGTATACCAGTACTAGTATAGTATAGTATCGCAGTACTAATGAATCAAAAATGTTACTCTACTCTGTTTGAAAAGTACCGGTTCGCCATATTTTCATTGTTTTCACCGGCATGACGGCTCTACTTCTAAATTACTAATCCTCGCCTCCATGGCGACAAATAAAGTGAGTTTCTTACAAGTATTATTATCACTGCAGGACGAGGAATAGCTAAACATGCTTCACTACACACCGTAACTCGCCAGCGTCACAATGTAAACAAACGCCATGGGTGGATCTACACCAGACATCCACTGTAATGATACCAAGTACAAGAGCGTATCTAGTCGATACTACTATGATTACATCAATATTTTTTATCGTCACAAAATCTTTTTTCTCTTTGTTTTAAAATTCATATTATATTGATAAACTCAGGAAATACGTCCCTGGACACATGAGGGCTTAAATTATGACCAATGTATGATCCTGTAACTACTTGGTATCGGATCGATACCTACATTTGTGGTATCATCCAAAACTAATGTAAAGTATCAAAGAAGAGAAGAATAAGTGATTATTACATTTCAACAGAAGTGTAGATAGAACATGTCGAAACAGAAAACGAGCAGATATTAACAGTAAATGAACGAGTAGATTAAGAATCCATTTTTACAGCTTGTCCTTTATCATTTCGACAAAATAATAGAATGAAAAACGACACAGTATGTCAGCTTACGTTTGCTTACTACTAAAAGACAAGTTGTCTAGTATGTTATGTATTGTATATATGATATTAACATATAATATAATATATCAGTATATATCATGTACTGTGCATATATTATGTAAATATTACATATATGTTGTATTTTATATTGCTACTACGGTACATTTTTAGTCTATTCCATACCTGCATTGTCCTTTCCATCCTTACACTTTCCATCCTTTGTAAGTGAGCTACTGTGTGGAATAATTTCCCTCGTGGATCATTAAAGTTTGTCTAAGAGTAAGTCTAATGTTCACTATTTTACTTAAAGGCCTACTGAAATGACATTTTTTTATTTAAACGGGGATAGCAGATCCATTCTATGTGTCATACTTGATCATTTCGCGATATTGCCATATTTTTGCTGAAAGGATTTAGTAGAGAACATCGACGATAAAGTTCGCAACTTTTGGTCGCTGATAAAAAAAAAGCCTTGCCTGTAGCGGAAGTAGCGTGACGTCACAGGTTGAAAGGCTCCTCACATTTCTCCATTGTTTACACCAGCAGCTAGAGAGATTCGGACCGAGAAAGCGACGACTACCCCATTAATTTGAGCCAGGATGAAAGATTTGTGGATGAGGAACGTGAGAGTGAAGGATTAGAGTGCAGTGCAGGACGCATCTTTTTTCGCTCTGACCGTAACTTAGGTACAAGCTGGCTCATTGGATTCCACACTCTCTCCTTTTTTTATTGTGGATCACGGATTTGTATTTTAAACCACCTGGGATACTATATCCTCTTGAAAATGAGAGTCGAGAACGCAAAATGGACATTCACAGTGACTTTTATCTCCACGACAATACATCGGCGAAACACTTTAGCTACGGAGCTAACGTGATAGCATCGTGCTTAACTGCATATAGAAACAAAATAAATAAATCCCTGACTGGAAGGATAGACAGAAGATCAACAATACTATTAAACCATGTACATGTAACTACACGGTTAATGCTTTCCAGCCTGGCGAAGGTTAACAATGCTGTTGCTAACGACGCCATTGAAGCTAACTTAGCAACCGGACCTCACAGAGCTATGCTAAAAACATTAGCTATCCACCTACGCCAGCCAGCCCTCATCTGCTCATCAACACCCGTGCTCACCTGCGTTCCAGCGATCGACGGTGCGACGAAGGACTTCACCCGATCATCCGTGCGGTCGGCGGCTAGCGTCGGATTGCGCGTCTGCTATCCACCTCAAAGTCCTCCTGTTTGTGTTGCTGCAGCCAGCCGCTAATACACCGATTGATCCCACCTACAACTTTCTTCTTTGTAGTCTCCATTGTTCATTAAACAAATTGCAAAAGATTCACCAACACAGATGTCCAGAATACTGTGGAATTTTGAGATGAAAACAGAGCTATTTTGTATTGGATACAATGGGGTACCGATACTTCTGTTTCACTGGCTACGTCACGCGCATACGTCATCATCCAAAGACGTTTTCAGCCAGAAGTTTGGCGGGAAATTTAAAATGTCACTTTATAAGTTAACCCGGCCGTATTGGCATGTGTTGCAATGTTAAGATTTCATCATTGATATATAAACTATCAGACTGCGTGGTCGCTAGTAGTGGCTTTCAGTAGGCCTTTAAAGGCCTACTGAAAGTTGAAAAACTCCTTTGGATATGATTTATGTGCGTGACGTCACAACATCCACGGAAGTGGTTGGACCCCATCGAACCCGATACAAAAACCTCTTGTTTTCTTCTACAAAATTCCACAGTATTCTGGACATCTGTGTTGGTGAATCTTTTGCAATTTGTTTAATGAACAATGGAGGCTGCAAAGAAGAACGTTGTAGGTGGGATCGATCGGTGTATTAGCTGCTAAGTACAATACTTACAGCAACACAACAAGGACTACTTACTACGCCTAGCCGATGCTTGCCGCCAAACCCACGGATGAAGTCCTTCGTCGCGCCGTCGATCGCTGGAATGCAGGTGAGCACGGCTGTTGATGAGCAGATGAGGGCTGGCTGGCGTAGGTGGAGCGCTAATGTTTTTATCATAGTTCTGTGAGGTCCGGTTAATAAGTTGCTAAGTTAGCTTCAGCGTCGTTAGCAACAGCATTGTTAAGCTTTGCCAGGCTGAGAATTATTAACCGTGTAGTTACATGTCCATGGTTTAATAGTATTGTTGATCTTCTGTCTATCCTTCCAGTCAGGGATTTATTTCTTTTGTTTCTATCTGCATTTGAGCCAGATGCTATCACGTTAGCTCCTGATGGAACGAGATATTTTCCATATATCCATATTTAAGTGTTACTTCTTTCTAAATACTCTTATAGTCATATTTACATCAGCTAATGTCTCGTGTGGTACAAAGTGCTTGGATTCGAGTGTCCTTGAGTAGACAGGCAGAGCGCTGTTGAGACTGCCATAACATTCCTAAGATAACAAGGACAGGGGAGTGCTGAGCTTGGGGGGGACCGAGCTAGACCGATCTGGACCGGGCTAGGGAACGCTTGGGTGCTGGATTGGTCTCATTATTGCCAAAGCTTTGACAATAAACAACGAAATACCAACTTCTGCTTTTGGTGGTCAATTTAACATCAGCTTATTTGCCATTAAAAGAACTTGGGAGTGGACAGCAGACTTTGACTTCCTTGGGAGGAAGAGCTGTCGACGCAACAATTTGGGGGCTCGTCCGGGATGGCACGCTGTTGATCGATGACTTCTTGCAATCTTCTGGACAGACTCAATTGGCCAATTCAAGGTGAGCAGAACCTTTCTTTTTAGATAAAATCTGCGTTAGGAGTCTGTCCTGAAGTCTGTAAGTCAAACACTATATTGTACCCCAGACGCAGAGCTGTGATTTCGATAGATTGATTGCATTTTTGCCGAGCCTGCCATTGCATTAAAATTGTAAATAAGTGGTCAACTCACGGCATTGTGTCTCGATAACCGTGACGGGCAGTTTCATTGACGAGTGAACTAATAGTTGGGTGTGGCTCACCCTGGGTAGTTGGTCGCCGCCTAAAAGAGCAACGGGGTGATAGATCCCAGTGTGATAAGACACTAAAACTAAGGAAGCGGGTTGATAGATCCCAGTGTGATAAGACACTAAAACTAAGGAAGCGGGTTGATAGATCCCAGTGTGATAAGACACTAAAACTAAAGAAGCGGGTTGATAGATCCCAGTGTGATAAGACACTAAAACTAAGGAAGCGGGTTGGAAGATCCCTTTGCGTTGAGGGCACTAGAATTAAGAAAATATAGACACAATGGCCTTGGAGTGTGCAACTCACGGCATTGTGTCTCGATTACCGTGACGGGCAGTTTCATTGACGAGTGAACTAATAGTTGGGTGTGGCTCACCCTGGGTAGTTGGTCGCCGCCTAAAAGAGCAACGGGGTGATAGATCCCAGTGTGATAAGACACTGAAACTAAGGAAGCGGGTTGATAGATCCCAGTGTGATAAGACACTAAAACTAAAGAAGCGGGTTGATAGATCCCAGTGTGATAAGACACTAAAACTAAGGAAGCGGGTTGATAGATCCCAGTGTGATAAGACACTAAAACTAAGGAAGCGGGTTGGAAGATCCCTTTGCGTTGAGGGCACTAGAATTAAGAAAATATAGACACAATGGCCTTGGAGTGTGACAAACAGAAATGTGATGGCGGCGGGGCAAAATGTGATGATTGGCTACCGTTCAATGATCAATTGAATGGACGGTTGTCGACAATGGAACTAGCAGGTAGAAAAAAAAAAAGAAAAAAAAAAAAAAAAAGGAGAACGTTCCTTGAAAGGGTTAAGAGGGAGTTTACAATACTCGAAAAGTCGTGAACTCAAACGTCTGGTAAAATAAAATAAAAAATAAATAAAAAAAAGTAACTGGAAGTTTTATGGTAAAGTGAAACGCAGAGAGTGTGCTGCTGAGTGTGAGTGTGTGTGAGTGGGAGTGCTTACGCGCGCTCGTGTGTGTGTGTGTGTGTGTGTGTGTGTGTGTGTGTGTGTGTGTGTGTGTGTGTGTGTGTGTGTGTGTGTGTGTGTGTGTGTGTGTGTGTGTGTGTGTGTGTGTGTGTGTGTGTGCGCTGGTGAAAATGGAACACTCAGGGAGAGAATTTAAGAGTTTGGCGTATGATAAAAGTAAACGGGGATTACGTGGAAAAACGAAATGCAGCAAAAGAAACGATGATTAATGACAGAATGAACTGATTGGTTTTTTGTCTGCCGCGCATGCGCAAGACAATTCAAACGACCCGCCCAGACTTTGACTGACACCGCCCCCTACTCCAGTGACAAGAGAAGGAGGTATTAACACGCCCCCTCTAAGATTGATCTTGCCTCCGAAAATTAACCCCTTCTACACGTCTGTCCATTTTCCTACGGCAGACATTTTTGACAAATGACATTAACAATAGGGGAAAAGGATGTTTATAACCTTACGTTACGTGAATGGTTTCTAGGACAACAGAAAATAGAAACATTGTGTGAAATGTAAGGAAGAGTTAGGGAACAGGAGGTTGTTTGTAAAGGAAAACGAAAGTGAAAGAAAGATGACAAAGTGACAAATGAAGGTATTCGTAAATGGTATGCTGTTGATTGTGGTTAGCTGCAAGTTTGTTTATTTGTTTGTTTAGTTGTTTGAGTGAAATGGGAAGAAATCAATAGGAATAATTAGATGCAAAATGGAATAAAACTATGAGTGCGATAGAAAATGAATGAATAAATGAAATAAGTTCATTTTGGTCATATAATCAACCATCAACCATTTTGTGTGAGCAGTTTAACAGAACAGATTAGACAAATTAACAATCATACACATTTACACACAGAAAGAAAAAGAATGACCGAAAAAGGAATAGGCGGAAGCCAAAGCTTATATTGGCCTATCCTATACATTCACTGAACATTAAATTACCTGGAACATCAAAGTTAAAAGAGAAAGTATTAACCCCTTATTTTGCAAGTCTGACCATTTTCCTCCAGCAGAGGGCAGTACACACCAGACATTTTTGACACATGACAATTATAGGGGCCTATTTCAATATAAGTCTCTTGCTGATGCATACATGCAAGCCATTGTTGACCTTGTTTCCCACCTGTACCTCCGGGAGGGAACCTTTGGCCAAACACTTTGGACAAAGTTAACCCTGATATACACGGTGCCAAAAACAATATATGGCAGGACATTTTATTCATCCCATGCAAAATAGGGCTAATGACAGAGCAACAAGGAAACGACTACTTAAATTACAGATCGCTGAAGATAAAAGGTTAAAAGAACCAAAAGGTCAAAGATCAGCTAGGGTATATTCGGCAGTGGGTGACCTTGCTTTTGAGTTCCAACAGGTGGAGGAAAGAATCCTCAACAGACGTGCGGTTGGACTCGGGTGGTGGACAACACGATGCTTCAAAGCCGGTCTGGGGTAGACACTGTTTCGGCTGTGACCAGCCTGGTCACTGGAGTCGTGACTGTCCAAACATTTCCGAACAGGAAAGGTTCCGTCGTGCCAACAAACGAACACAAAGGCGTGTAAGAGGACGCCCACATCAGGAGCCGCAGCAGGAAATACCGACAGGACCCCTGCTGGACATGAGTGTCAACGGACAATTTTATCAGCCACCCATTCGATTCTGAATGCAGAGATTGCTGGACCTCCTTTACAGACTGTACCCTGACATTCAAATCGCAAAGAAGGAACATTCCTGGTGTTACCTGACGGCTGAACCACCCAGCTGCGACACCACTACCAAGCATACCACAGCCTGAAACAACAGGAATGGCTCTAACGGTGAAAACCCTGACTGACTGAGATGCTTCCGTGTGTTCTGCCACCCGACTCGCCATATGTTATGATTATTTATATATGTTGGAACTCAAGGTGTGGCTGCTCATGTTGACCTATCTTTGCAACAGCTAGCATGGTATAAGATGGACACAATAGTGTCCCACATTGTTCCCTTGCTCTCTGTCTCGCCTACAAAACCAAAGAACTTAGGTCCAATGATAAGACACGGCGTAGCTGCCAAACATTACACCGACACCCAAATACCACATTTTCAATTGTTTATGTTTAGCACATAGTTGTGTTAAACACATAACTATGGGCTGCACTTTAGACACCTGTAGGCTACGAGGAGCTAGCAGCTACACAACAGCTGAGCTAAAACGACACATTACACATTTAAGCATATCAAATAATTATACTTGCTCATTACATACACATAGTCGTCAAGACAGAAGTCTGATAGAAAGTATTCAGTAACAAACGTGTCTGCATCATTCAACTTTCTACAACATGAGCTTGACTTAATGAATTATTGGGGCTACCAGGTGTGGTAAAATTTCAAAATACTATTGCTAAAGCATTCGCCACAAGGGTAGTATTTTTCTAGTATTGGTGACAATATAAATATAAGCATATTTGTTACTTTCACCATATTGAATAAGTTACATAAAAGCTAGGGTTTAGTTGAGTTTGAGTTAATTGTGATATTGCTAAGGGGTCCCCTACCCTAACACCACCCCCCAGTGGACCATAGAGGCTAAAGAGACAATCATTGACCTCAAACATAACCTGTCCTCCGCTACTTGACTATTAGCTGACCTTTTTCTTAGATGTTTCTGAAAGTGATAGTATGACTAACACAGTCCTTTTTTCAGAAACAGAAGGGGGTGAGTGAGGGTGGATACAGACTCCTTGGAACAAAATCGACAATCATCCGACTCTGACACATTCCATAGTTTTAACGTTTTTCCCGTGGGTAAGAAGTTATAACTAATTGTAATTTGAAAATAACGATTTTACACATCGATAGTAGTTTAATAGATCAAATTTAGAAAATGGAGGAGGTGAGGGTGAACCATGTATAGTCTTTGACTTCACTGATATGATCAATACGGTACAAGGGAAAAGGTACGTACTGACTTGTGTTGACAATCACAGTGGTTGGCCGGAAGCAACAACAACCTCAAAAGAGGATGCAATATCAGTAATTAAATGAGTTGTGAATGACCTAGTACCCCGACATGGTTTCCCCAAAAAGATTAGGTCAGACAACGGCAACCATTAAAAAAAAAAAACTCACTTAGCCTTGGTCGAAAAGGCTTTCGGACTAGAACACAGGTTTGGGGTACCATCCTGAGTCCCAAGGCAAGGTTGAAAGGATGGACCAGAACATAAAAAACTAATTGGCTAAAATCTGTGCACAGACCAAATTTAATTGGATTGACATGTTGCAATTAGCGTTAATGATCATTCGAAGGTCCGTGAATAAAACTGTTTTACCGCCCTTTGAGTTTTTCACCCTATGAGTTGCATACAGGTCAGCCATTCACAGGACCAGCAGCCCCCCATGGAAGGAGGACTCAGCGTAAAACCAAAATGGTATTTTACACAAAAAATTGCAGAATTTGTGTGCCAGTTCTTCTGTACAGATTCCCTTCCGCCCGCTGAGAGGGTCAAGATCAAGGTCATCAAACGCAAGTGGATGGAGCTCAGGTGGACTGGTCCCTTCAAGGTCGTGGAACGGACGTCCCACGCCCTTCGACTGGCTGGTGGAGGGGACACCTGGTACCACCTCTCCCTCTGCACTACAGCTGAAGAACCTGACAGATTACCAGCGGATGTCATTGCTGACATCGCCACATCTGCCCCTCAGCCCAGGAGACGACAGAGATTTTCTACCTACATTACTCTTTTCAACTTCTATATTGTACATCCTTGTGTGAGACCAATCCAGTATGCTAAATGTTTCTTAGTTTTTCTTGCTTGTTTGCAGCATAACTATCTGTGTCGTTACATTAAGTGAAAAGTTTGATGTTTATCCCCGTTTATCCCTTGGGCGTGTTCTACTGTCTTTGTGTCTCAGTTCATCCTTCCTGACGACAGTGACTGACAAGTGTCTAAGAACATACAGCGGACTTTAAATAGACTGGGTCAAAGGGGATAGCAAGACTTATTTTTTGACCTGTGCAGTGTGATTAATTACGGGGGACACAATAACTATTACCGTGGTAATAACCTCTATATTTGTTACGACTCAACCCTGAACCATTGGTGTCGGATGCAGACAACATACTCTGGTAAGTTGTGCCCATCTTCCCTTTTATGTTGTTTTGGGGCTTGACCTGACTGATACAGACGCTAAAGGAATTATTAAAATTAATGTCCTTGAGAGGGCGTTAACTACCTCTACACCCTCTGTAGCACCTAAAGTACCACCCCACCTCGGTGGTGTTTCAAAGGCTCACATCCGTGCGTGCTAATGACATCACCACCGAAGGCCTGGTAACTTTGACCTTTGACCTTAGGAGCGGGTGCAGACAACCTGTGGCTCAGGTGGATGCCAAAACCTGGGTGACTGTGTTGCTTCTTCCGCTGGACGTCCCTTTTCCCACACTTACCCTGCCCCTTTTAAGTTGACTGACATGTGTACCCTTCTGTTGACAATGCCACCCGACTTCTTCCCTTTGTGGCCCAAAAGCTGAATTACACGCGTTTTCAAATTACAGGACCCTCTCCGTCCCCCAACAAATTGGGTGACATCAACCATTACTGGTGCACCACACTGATAGATGGCTCTAGGATAGGCCCTTAGGCACGAGCTGACTTATTCTGGTGTTGTGGGAAGCACAGATTGTACATTAGAATCCCGACGTCAGCCGTTGGGCTTTGTGCTATGGTTAGACTGGTGACCCCACTCACCAAATTAACATCCCTTGGAACTCCTGTTTCAGCGGCCTCTCTAACTCCCCGCCGCCGTTGAGACTAACCAACCTGACTCGTGACGCCGTTGAGGGACTTGCTGAACAACTTGCCCCGACCTCCCTCAGGGCCGTTCAGATCCGCATAGCCCTTGACCGCATCCTAGCCAAGGAAGAAGGAGTGTGTGCAATGTTTGGTGACCAATGCTGTACCTTCATTCCTAACAACACTACCCCCGATGGCTCAGTTCAGAGGGCCTTAAAGGGCCTCCAGGCCCTGTCTAGGGAACTCTCTCTCTGACCCCTTCAAAGATTGGCTTCTAAGCACATTAGGCAGGTGGACTGACCTAATTATGTCTGTCTTGGTCTCCATTCGGAGTTTTTTTTTTTTTTTTTTTTGGCCATCATAGCCTCATGCGGTAGCTAAAGAGCTTCACTGATGTATTGTCGTGGAGATAAAAGTCACTGTGAATGTCCATTTCGCATTCTCGACTCTCATTTTCAAGAGGATATAGTATCCCAGGTGGTTTAAAATACAAATCCGTGATCCACAATAGAAAAAGGAGAGAGTGTGGAATCCAATGAGCCAGCTTGTACCTAAGTTACGGTCAGAGCGAAAAAAGATATGTTTTGCACTGCATACTAGTCCGTCACTCTAACGTTCCTCATCCACGAATCTTTCATCCTCGCTCAAATGAATGGGGTAATCGTCGCTTTCTCGGTCCGAATCTCTCTCGCTCCATTGTAAACAACGGGGAATTGTGAGGAATACTAGCTCCTGTGACGTCACGCTACTTCCGGTACAGGCAAGGCTTTTTTTTTTATCAGCGAGCAAAAGTTGCGAACTTTATCGTCGTTGTTCTCTACTAAATCCTTTCAGCAAAAATATGGCAATATCGCGAAATGATCAAGTATGACACATAGAATGGATCTGCTATCCCCGTTTGAATAAAAAAATGTCATTTCAGTAGACCTTTAATGTACCCTAAGATTGAATTTTTTTGTGGTCCCCTTTATTTAGTAAAGTACCGAAAATACATTTTGGTACCGGTTCTGGTACCAAAATGGTATTGAGACAACTCTAGTTGACACAAACACGTAGAGCGGCGGATTCTCTGGACATCGTCCGTCTTTGCAGCACAATCACCTGCTTTCTCACAGACTGTGCGCGTCACCGTGTCAGTTTGCACATACCTGTCAGAAAATGCTAAACAAAACGTAAAATAGTGCTCGCAAAACAGTATTCTGATCACTGAACGTTTAGTAGATCAGCTTTGCGTGTGCTATGGAGTTAGCACATGTTTTAGTACATGCAAACCTTTCACGGATCAGTGTTTACTCCTAGGTTGACTTCTTTTTTTTTGGGGGGTGGGGGCACTTTCCTTCACAGCAACATTTCACAAAAGGTTATATTGTGAACCCATAGGAAGACTCCAAATGGCACGCTGTCAGGTAGACAAGCTTAATAGCAGGAGAAAAGCACTCTGTGAACCGAGATGGAAGCCAGACTCTACCTCCTATTTGTAAAATAGTAGTAAATCCAGACGGTGCCCACTAAAAAATGCTGGGTTATTTTTGATAACCCAGTTTATGAGTTGCGAGTGTCGGGTTACATCTTGGAGTTATTTGTATGAAGAGCAGTCCATTCTTTGGGTTATAAGGGTATTATTTTAACTCAGTTTCTGGGTTTTCAAAACTATGAACCATTTTTGGGTTGTTTTCTAATGAGTTACGCATTTTTGGGTGAAAGGCTTTTTTTTTAATTAAAAAGTTACTTTTTTCTTGAAGGGAGCATGCTGTATAGCAGTGGTCCCTGACCTTTTTGTACTTGCGGACCGGTCAATGCTTGAAAATGTGTCCCACGGACCGGGGGGGTGTAGTAAAAAAAAAATGTTTATTTTTTTTTTGTCATAAAGAAATACAATCATGTGTGCTTACGGACTGTATCCCTGCAGACTGTATTGATTTATATTGATATATAACGTATATATTGTGTTTTTTATGTTGATTTAATTAATTTTTATTTATTTTTTTAACTTCTTGTGCGGCCGCGGCCCGGTACCAATCGGTCCACGGACCGGTACCGGGCCGTAGCCCGGTGGTTGGGGACCACTGCTGTATAGAACTACTATGACTATTAGGGATGTCCGATAATGGCTTTTTGCCGATATCCGATATGCCGATATTGTCCAACTCTTTAATTACCGACACCGATATCAACCGATATATGCAGTCGTGGAATTAACACATTATTATGCCTAATTTGGACAACCAGGTATGGTGAAGATAAGGTCATTTTTTAAAATATTAATAAAATTAAATAAGATAAATAAATTAAAAATATTTTCTTGAATAAAAAAGAAAGTACAACAATACATAGTTACATAGAAACTAGTAATTAATGAAAATGAGAAAAATTAACTGTTAAAGGTTAGTACTATTAGTGGAGCAGCAGCACGCACAATCATGTGTGCTTACGGACTGTATCCCTTGCAGACTGTATTGATATATATTGATATATAATGTAGGAAGCAGAATATTAATAACAGAAAGAAACAACCCTTTTGTGTGAATGATTGTAAATGGGGGAGGGAGGTTTTTTGGGTTGGTGCACTAATTGTAAGTGTATCTTGTGTTTTTTATGTGGATTTAATTTAAAAAAAAAAAAAAAAAAAAAAACGATACCGATAATAAAAAAAACGATACCGATAATTTCCGATATTACATTTTAACGCATATATCGGCATCTCTAATGACTATACACCACAATTCTTCTAAAAAAAATTCATTGATTGATTGATCGATTGAAACTTTTATTAGTAGATTGCACAGTGAAGTACATATTCCGTACAATTGACCACTAAATGGTAACACCCCAATAAGTTTTTCAACTTGTTTAAGTCGGGGTCCACTTAAATTGATTCATTCATATCTTGCTTTTTAGCATATTTTAATGGAATAAAAATCATTTGGATCAGTAGTTGGGAAGGAGTAGGACAAACCAGCAGTAAAATGTGTAGTTCTTAACCAACTATTGGGTCAAGGAGCGCTAAATTGCGCAACCCAATAGTTGGGTTTGGAATAACCCAACATTGTAGTGAGCATAACTCTGCTTTTGTGTTAAATACATTTAACCCAATAGTTGGGTTATGAATCAACCAACATTGAGTTAGCATAACTCGACTTTTGGGTTGAATAATTCAACAAAATAGTTTGGTTGGGAATAACCCTGTTATGGTTGCTGAGGGAGTTGACGGCAAAGACACCAGGGGGCGGTATAGCTATATGTATTTTATTATATATATTACCATATATATAATATTTAAACAATAATAATAAGAATAATAATAACTACGGAAATGGAGTGTGAGACAAAATCCAAGGGTGAGTGGTGTTAGACTATGTGTGTAGTTAGCTGTTGTGTATTACCGTGATGTTGGATGAGGAAGCAGACAAATCCAAAGGGGGCTACGAAAAAGGGGTCCGTGATCTGCGTGAGGTCCGTGGGGCAGAGAGAGGCGTCGGCGTCCGTGCACAGAGCGAGGGTCGAGGATCGAGGAAGGCAGTCCAAAATCACGAGGGAAACAGCTGGTAAGACTCGGGAAGGAAGGTACACCTAGGGTAAACTAAGTTCCCGCATGGATCCTTGGGTCCACTGGTCGTTTATACAGCTCCCTCTCATCAGGTCCAGGTGTGCTGATTGCTGATCGCTCACATTCTTGCCGGCATGTGGGCGTGGCAAGCAGAGAGCAAAGATGAGGGCGCATTGGAATGCGCCCTGGCCTTGACATACCCAAGATTAAGTTATCATAAATCAACTTTTTGTTTAAATAATTCAACGCAAAAGTTGGGTTGAAAAAATTTACCCAAAATGTTGAGTTAAAATAACTCAAATAAGGGGTTCGTCCTTTTCCGAACCAGCAGTTGGGTTAATAGTGGGTTATTTTTTTACTCTAAATTTGTTTGTGTGTGATCCGGATCACCCCCTAAAATGTTATTACTTGTTCCTTATCCCCTTTCTGACATTTCCTGAAAGTTTTATCAAAATGTGCCCATAACCTTTTGAGTCTCTTGTCAGTCATCCTCTACCAATGTCTCTGTGGGTGGAGGAGGGGCCGCATGCATACACACACACAAGTAATGGCTTGAACGTAAGGTAACGTAGTAGAAATGATCCGGATCAGCCCTAAATCTATAACATTTTACTAAAAATCCGCCCATTACTTTTTAAATTGTATTGTGAAGTGAATGAATTAACTCATATTATGTTTTGCTTATGGAGAATGTTTGTATTCATCTTGGAGAAAGCAAACCACCAAGTTTAAGTAAATGGTGGTATTTCAGTTTTAGCACATAATAAGATAAGGCCCCTTAGTTTGATATGCGCAGGTGGATTGGATCACTTCTCGTAGGAAAGAGGCCCTAATTGGGACTTTGGAATGCAAAAGTGATAGCCCTTTCCTTGAGAAGAGACTACATGTCTAGCTCAACGTCAACATTTAAGTTATGACATAAAGCAGTTGTTTTTCAGACACTTACACACAAACATCTCCTTTTATGGTCAGGATGTGCTGTCCTGACTTAGCACACACCCAGGACAGAAAGGAGGAATATAAAAACAGATGGTTTGGCTTCTCCAAGTGCCTCTTTTTCTTGACGTGACCTCCTCCAGGAACTGCAGTCCTGTATAATGACACTCGCTTGTAATAAAGCAACTGTCGGTTCAGTAAAGCGTCTCCGGCGTCTCTTTTGATCCAGCCGCACTGTCGAGTCACCCTTCTGTCCGGACGAGGATGACAAGACCAGAAATACAGATCAGTTGCTAACCATCTAACTAGCTAACAAACATTTAACAAATACATTTAAAAAAATGTTCATCACGTAACATCCTGGCGGAGGTAATAAGACTAATACATCGCTCAGTTGGTAGAGAGGCTGTGCTAGCAATTAGAATGTTCCAGATTCGATTCCAGTTTGTGGCATTGTCGTCACTGCCGTGGTGCCCTTGGGCAAGACAATTCACCCTTGCTCAAATTGCCACCAACACTGTTTTAAATATAGCTTAAAGATGTTGCTTATGTGTAGAAATATGGGGACATGACTACAAAAGTACACTTCATTCATTAACTGTGTTACAAAAAAGATAAAGGGATACCCCCCTACCAGGAGGATCGTCATACTCGCTTCGAGTGACCGCCGATGATGATGATGATGATGATGATGGTCCCCTGTGGTAGTGGGAGGGCTCGGAGCAGAAACCCCCAAACTGGGAGAACATGAACAACAACTGAAGCCTCAGTCCAGAAGAGCGCAGTCCTAGGAACAGCCAAGATACTGCGCAGAACCCTCAAACTCCCAGGTAGAGGATCCGAGCTTGAGGATGACACAGATACAGAAAGAGATTTTGTATTTATTTATATATATATATATATATATATAAACACACACATAGGGACAAGCGGTAGAAAATGGATGGATGGATGGATGTCGCAAGCGACTTTTCCCGTGTAGCTTGTAGTGGAGGTTGCTACATTTAATCGAGAGTAACTTGTAACTTAGGTACAACATTTTCCAAGTAACTCGCCCATCACTGGGTATTTGGCAGACACATTATAGCTCAGGCAACACAATTGTTTGCCAACATTCCAGCAGTTTTATGTGCAACGGTTCAGAGGTAGAACAATTAGTTTACAGCAGGGGTCACCAACCTTTTTGAAAGCAAGAGCTACTTCTTGGGTAGTGATTAATGCGAAGGGCTACCAGTTTGATACACACTTCAATAAATTGCCAGAAATAGCCAATTTGCTCAATTTACCTTTAACTCTGTTATTATTAATAATTAATGATATTTACACTTAAATGAACGGTTTAAAAGAGGAGAAAACACGAAAAAAATGACAATTAAATTTTGAAACATAGTTTATCTTCAATTTCGACTCTTTAAAATTCAAAATTCAAACGAAAAAAAGAAGAGAAAAACTAGCTCATTCTAATCTTTTTGAAAAAATTAATTTATGGAACTTCATTAGTAATTTTTCCTGATTAAGATTAATTTTAGAATTTTGATGACATGTTTTAAATAGGTTAAAATCCAATCTGCACTTTGTTAGAATATATAACAAATTGGACCAAGCTATATTTCTAACAAAGACAAATCATTATTTCTTCTAGATTTTCCAGAATTTTTTTTTTTTTTTAAAGAAATTCAAAAGACTTTGAAATAAGATTTAAATTTGATTCTACAGATTTTCTAGATTTGCCAGAATAATTTTTTTAAATTTTAATCATAATAAGTTTGAAGAAACATTTCACAAATATTCTTCGTCGAAAAAACAGAAGCTAAAATGAAGAATTCAATTAAAATTGATTTATTATTCTTTACAATAAAAAAAAATAAATTTACTTGAACATTGATTTAAATTGTCAGGAAAGAAGAGGAAGGAATTAAAAAGGTAAAAAGGTAAATGTGTTTAAAAATCCTAAAATAATTTTTAAGGTTGTATTTTTTTCTCTAAAATTGTCTTTCTGAAAGTTATACTAAGCAAAGTAAAAAAAATTAACAAGTGAAGACCAAGTCTTTCAAATATTTTCTTGGATTTTCCAATTCAATTTGAGTTTTGTCTCTCTTAGAATTAAAAATGTCGGGCAAAGCGAGACCAGCTTGCTAGTAAATAAATAACATTTAAAAAATAGAGGCAGCTCACTGGTAAGTGCTGCTATTTGAGCTATTTTTAGAACAGGCCAGCGGGCTACTCATCTGGTCCTTACGGGCTACCTGGTGCCCGCGGGCACCGTGTTGGTGACCCCTGCTTTACACAAACAAATGCATTCATTTTTCACTCTCACATGAATTCTACAGCACGGTGCGAAAATGTGAAAATCATCAGTGACTCTGAGGCTATGAGCTACCTCCGGATTCAGCACGGAATTCGTGCCACGGCAAAGCCGATTTCAGTGGCACACGGTCACCATGGCAACATCAGCCGTGGGACTCACCTGCTGTGGAGAGAGTCCAAGCGGGATGACGACACTATTAAAGCCATACCTCCTGAAAAATCACTTCTCTCTCAGCAGGAGCCAAAAAGCGACTCTGATTTAATCCGAACATATCTTAAACCACAACATTTAAGAACTATTTGTTTTAAATAGAGCATCTATTGGACCAAAGTTGAGAAATTGATCCAAAATTGACTGACACCTGATATTAACGTTTTACCGTACAATGGTCCTTCAGTATTTAGACGCCCAACTTTTGGTTTGACTTAGTTTTCCACGGAAATGTGCAGTATTTTGTTTGTAAGATGTATTACAAAACCCAAAACCAGTGAAGTTGGCACGTCGTGTAAATCGTAAATAAAAACAAAAAAACAATGATTTGCAAATCCTCTTCAACTTATATTCAGACTGCAAAGACAAGATACTTAACGTTCAAACTGGTAAACTTTGTTGTTTTTTGCAAATATTAGCATTTGATGCATGCAACATGTTTCAAAAAAGCTGGCACAAGTGGCAAAAAAGACTGATAAAGTTGAGGAATGCTCATCAAACACTTATTTGGAACATCCCACAGGTGAGCAGGCTAATTGGGAACAGGTGGGTGCCATGATTGGCTATAAAAGTCATTCACAAACAAGGATGGGGCGAGGGTCACCACTTTGTCAACAAATGCCTGAGCAAATTGTTGAACAGTTTAAGAACAACATTTCTCAACCAGCTATCGCAATCTAAGGTCTGTAATATCACCAAAAGAATCTGGAGAAATCACTGCATGTAAGCAACAAGGCTGAAAACCAACATTGATGTGCCCGTGTCCTTCCATCCCTCAGGCGGTACTGTATCAAAAACTGACATCCTTGTGTAAAGGATATCACAACATGGGCTCAGGAACACTTGAAAAAAAACACTGTCAGTAACTACAGTTTGTCACTACATCTGTATTTGCAAGTTAAAACTCTACAATGCAAAGTGAAAGCCATTTATCAACAACACCCAGGAACGCCGCCGGCTTCGCTGGGCCCGAGCTCATCTAAGATGGACTGATGCAAAGTGGAAAAGTGTTCTGTGGTCTGACGAGTCCACATTTCAAATTGTTTTTGGAAACTGTGGACGTCGTGTCCTCCGGACCAAAGAGGAAAAGAACCATCCGGATTGTTCTAGGCGCAAAGTGTAAAAGGCAGCATGTGTGATGGTATGGGGGTGTATTAGTGCCCAAGACATGGGTAACTTACACATCTGTGAAGGCACCATTAATACTGAAAGGTACATACAGCTTTTGGAGCAACATATGTTGCCATCCAAGCAACGTTACCATGGACGCCCCTGCTTATTTCAGCAAGACAATGCCAAGCCACGTGTTACATCAACGTGGCTTCATAGTAAAAGAGTGCAGGTCCTAGACAATGTCCTGGGCATGACGTTAAAGTGCATCCAGCAGTGGGGTCTTGGGGCACTAGGAGGTTAACCCCTTTACTACTGATACCCCAGGTGGCCCTTGGCTGCCCCCTAGCCAGGGGTACGGTGAAGACCTCAACGGCGGAGCAGGCGGACGACGGTAGATTTAAGAATCAATCAATCAATGTTTATTTATATAGCCCTAAAGCACAAGTGTCTCAAAGGGCTGCACAAGCCACAACGACATCCGCGGTTCAGAGCTCACGTAAGGGCAAGGAAAAACTCACAACCCCAATGGGACGTTGATGTGAATGACTATGAGAAACCTTGGAGAGGACCGCATATGTGAGAGTCCAGTCCATAGTGGATCTAACATAATAGTGAGAGTCCAGTCCATAGTGGATCTAACATAATAGTGAGAGTCCAGTCCATAGTGGATCTAACATAATAGTGTGAGAGTCCAGTCCATAGTGGATCTAACATAATAGTGTGAGAGTCCAGTCCATAGTGGATCTAACATAATAGTGTGAGAGTCCAGTCCATAGTGGATCTAACATAATAGTGTGAGAGTCCAGTCCATAGTGGATCTAACATAATAGTGAGAGTCCAGTCCATAGTGGATCTAACATAATAGTGAGAGTCCAGTCCATAGTGGATCTAACATAATATTGTGAGAGTCCAGTCCATAGTGGATCTAACATAATAGTGAGAGTCCAGTCCATAGTGGATCTAACATAATAGTGTGAGAGTCCAGTCCATAGTGGATCTAACATAATAGTGAGAGTCCAGTCCATAGTGGATCTAACATAATAGTGTGAGAGTCCAGTCCATAGTGGATCTAACATAATAGTGAGAGTCCAGTCCATAGTGGATCTAGCATAATATTGTGAGAGTCCAGTCCATAGTGGATCTAACATAATAGTGTGAGAGTCCAGTCCATAGTGGATCTAACATAATAGTGTGAGAGTCCAGTCCATAGTGGATCTAACACAATAGTGAGAGTCCAGTCCATAGTGGATCTAACATAACATTGTGAAAGTCCAGTCCATAGTGGATCTAACATAATAGTGTGAGAGTCCAGTCCATAGTGGATCTAACATAATAGTGAGAGTCCAGTCCATAGTGGATTTAACATAATAGTGAGAGTCCAGTCCATAGTGGGGTCCCCAGTCGTCTTGGACTCCATGCCACTGGACCCTGACCCGTTTCTGTCAAGGATCGTGTGGTGACTGTCTGTGCACCAGTCTCCCCCACGTTAAACAAAGTCACGCACAGGCATCCTCCATAAAGGGATACACCCCTACCAGGAGGTTGGTCATACTCGTTCGAGTGACCGCCGATGACTAGACTGGCCTGCCTGTAGTCCAGACCTGTCTCCCTTTGAAAATGTGTGGCACCTAAAATAGCAGAAGGGAGACCCCCGGACTGTTGAACAACTTAAGCTGTACATCAAGCAAGAATGGGAAAGAATTCCACCTGAGAAGCTTCAAAAATGTGTCTCCTCACTTCCCAAACCTTTACTGAGTGTTGTTAAAAGGAAAGGCCAGGTAACACAGTGGTAAAAATCGTTGCATTAAAGCAACACGTGTCGCCACCAGAAGCCGCCTCACACTCTTGACACTCGGGTCGTTAATCGGGTGACCAGGATTTAGGCCGGACAGTCCGGATTTTTAATGCCCTGTCCGGCGTCCGGCACAGCATCAAGCCGGACACGTATTTGTCCTCCTTTTTGAGGCACTAGGCTTGAAGAGCGGAGTTTTTTCATCTTTGCTGGGCTGCAGCGCAATAGCCAATCATAGACCGTAAAAAAATGCCCCCAACGCAGTAACACATCAAATGAATGGCTAAGAGCGGTGTCGGACACAAATCTGCTTATCATTGGTTAAAAAGGTAAACAAGGGTCCAACGTTCCCTCGAAGGTGCGCGCCTGCGCAATGGCGTGCCGCTCATGCGTCCTCTGCGCACAGCAAATGAATGCCGCGCAGGAAATCAAAAATCCCATCTGAACTTTAAACAAAATAAACACATTACAATTTATCCTGTATGATTTTGCAATGCAACTCTGTGAGTGACAGGTGACAACAAGAGTGGCCCCAATGAATAAAACAATCTTTGTCAACACACTTCAATTATCGTCTGTCGAGACACTTTACGGACAGGAATTCCATCAATCACTTTATTGAGCAAAACTGTTTGTAACCACACCAAAAACATGAGTAAAAAAAATTGTATCTATAAAAACTGGTAATTTTCTGCCATACAAACCAGGCTTAAAGGCCTACTGAAACCTACTACTACCGACCACGCAGTCTGATAGTTTATATATCAATGATGAAATCTTAACATTGCAACACATGCCAATACGGCCGGGTTAACTTATAAAGTGACTTTTAAAACTTCCCGGGAAATATCCGGCTGAAACGTCGCGGTATGATGACGTATGCGCGTGACGAAGTCAGAGTAACGGAAGTTATGGTACCCCGTAGAATCCTATACAAAAAGCTCTGTTTTCATTTCATAATTCCACAGTATTCTGGACATCTTTTGCAATTTGTTTAATGAACAATGAAGGCTGCA
The DNA here is from genome assembly GCF_033978785.1 of Entelurus aequoreus. NCBI lineage: Eukaryota > Metazoa > Chordata > Actinopteri > Syngnathiformes > Syngnathidae > Entelurus > Entelurus aequoreus. The sequence goes on along the minus strand of NC_084734.1, from coordinate 88,227,881 downwards.
AAGAAGACAGTTGTAGGTGGGATCGGTGTATTAGCAGCGGACTACAGCAACACAACCAGGAGGACTTTGTTGGAGCGCTAGCCGCGCTAGCCGCGCTAGCCGCCGACCTCACCTTGACTTCCTACGTCTCTGGGCCGCCAAACGCATCGGGTGAAGTCCTTCGTCCTTCTGTCGATCGCTGGAACGCAGGTGAGCACGGGTGTTGATGAGTAGATGAGGGCTGGCTGGCGTAGGTGGAGAGCTAATGTTTTTAGCATAGCTCTGTGAGGTCCCGTTGCTAAGTTGCTAAGTTAGCTTCAATGGCGTCGTTAGCACAGCATTGTTAACCTTCACCAGCCTGGAAAGCATTAACCGTGTATTTACATGTCCACGGTTTAATAGTATTGTTGATTTTCTATCCATCCTTCCAGTCAGGGTTTTATTTTTTTGTTTCTATATGCAGTTAAAGCACGATGCTATCACGTTAGCTCGTAGCTAAAGCATTTCGCCGATGTATTGTCGTGGAGATAAAAGGCACTGAATGTCCATTTCGCGTGCTCGACTCTCATTTTCAAGAGGATATAGTATCCCAGGTGGTTTCAAATACAAATCCGTGATCCACAATAAAAAAAGGAGAGAGTGTGGAATCCAATGAGCCAGCTTGTACCTAAGTTACGGTCAGAGCGAAAAAAGATACGTCCATCACTGTCTCTCAAGTCCTTCACTGTAACGTTCCTCATCTACGAATCTTTCATCCTCGCTCAAATTAATGGGGTAATCATCACTTTCTCGGTCCGAATCTCTCTCGCTCCATTGTAAACAACGGGGAATTGTGAGGAATACTAGCTCCTGTGACGTCACGCTACTTCCGCTACAGGCAAGGCTTTTTTTTATCAGTGAGCAAAAGTTGCGAACTTTATCGTCGATTTTCTCTACTAAATCCTTTCAGCAAAAATATGGCAATATCGCGAAATGATCAAGTATGACACATAGAATGGATCTGCTATTCCCGTTTAAATTTAAGAAAAATCATTTCAGTAGGCCTTTAAACCAACGTTGTCATCAACAGAAGCCGCTCGCTCTGTCTCACCTGCACCAACACACGCACTCATGGCACTTAGCCAGTGCTGCGTTTATGGCCACACAAAAAGTGGGACAACCCCAACGCCACACAATGTGTAAATGCCAGGTTGTAACACTCTGACTCCTCAATCAGATGTGTGCTTATTTTACTGCCATTTATTAAGAATGTTAATCTAAGGATATTATTCATGAAATATTGTCACTAGATTTCATAAATGCTAATAAAAAGATATATTTTACAGACAGAAAGTTACAGGAACTAAATGTAATCTCTGAAAGGGGTAACATTTCTTTTAAAGGCAGGACCCGCAGCCAGACGTACAATACTAGCACATAGCTCATGAAAAACATGTTTTTTTGTTATTGTCATTGTAAGGGGGCAAAATCACCATACTTGCCAACCCTCCCGTTTTTAGCGGGAGAATCCCGGTATTCAGCGCCTCTCCCAACAACCTCCCGGCAGAGATTTTCTCCCGACAAACTCCCGGTATTCAGCCGGAGCTGGAGGCCACGCCCCCTCCAGCTCAATGCGGACCTGAGTCTGAGTGGGGACAGCCTGTTCTCACGTCCGCTTTCCCACAATATAAACAACTTGCCTGCCCAATGACGTCATAACATCTAGGGCTTTTAGAGAGTAGAGTGCACAACTGGCGCACACGGCAAGGAGAAGAAGCAGAAGAACGAGGAAATTACAGACATGGCGACGCCGTCGACGAGCAAGATGAAAAAATACGCTTGCAAGTTCCAAAACGAATGGAAACAAGAATTTCAGTTCATCCAGGACAGTTCGAAGGGGAAGGTGTATGTTGCCTGTAAATATGTAGTACAGACTTCTCCATTGAACACGGTGGCCGAAATGATATACTCATCATGAACGGAGAAGTTAAACAGGACAATACTGCCATCTAATGGATAGCCACCGGAACACTGAAATTCAAGTATTTCTTTTATGTAAATAAAATATATATATATATATATATATATATATATATATATATATATATATATATATATATATATATATATATATATATATATATATATATATATATATATATATATATATATATATATATATATATATATATATATAGCTAGAATTCACTGAAAGTCAAGTATTTCATACATATATGAAATACTTGAAATACTATATACATATATATATATATATATATATATATATATATATATATATATATATATATATATATATATATATATATATATATATATATATATATATATATATATATATATATATATGAAATACTCGAGTTGGTGAATTCTAGCTGTAAATAACCACGCTCCCAAACACGCCCCCCGCCTCCCGATATTGGAGGTCTCAAGGTTGGCAAGTATGAAAATTACTTATATCAGAAAATTATTTTAATAAAACATTTAAATTGTTATGATGTCAGGTTTGGGACAGGTGTGACGCTGGCGTGGCCACATTTTTTTTTAATTATATATGTTACCTGTTAATTGTTGTTTACATTTAAGTCCACACATGTTATGCTGTGTGGCACTCTGCACTTGAAAAGATTCATCTCAGTGGTCACTTTTTGAACACCACAATGTATTGAATAAATACAAATACTGTTAACAAACACTTGACGTTAATATTTTTTCCTATTCAGCCACACAAACATCATCTTTAAACCACTCAAAATTGTACTATAAATAAGAGTATACCAGAGTCCTATGTACACCGTAGTAATTTATTGATATGCCGCAAGTTGTCCTCCTTTTTCGTGTCATGGAAAATGGTCACCCTAGTAATGAAGCACATATAAATACACATTTTTAATGAGCTATTATGTTCGAATGCTATGACAGAGGGAGCAAGTGATGAACGCTCCCGCTCACTAATTAGATACAAGTGGTGTTGAAGCTATTTTTACATGTGTTAACGCAACATGTTTACGCAAGCCGGTGGACAATTGAAAAGGCGGAAGGTTGTCGGCTTTGAAAGCATCTGCAGACAAACAGCACACGTGCGAAGGTAACAGAACATGGAAGGACTCTTGGGGATCTGATTTAGTGGGTCGATGCTTCACGTAACAAGTTGCTATCGGCTAACTAAGACATCGACGTACGGCAGCTTTGGGAGTTGCAAACGTGAGAAACAAGCATGCAGTCCATTTAGGGCTGGAAAGGCCACGTGATTTTGCAATGCATTGTGGGCCTGGGGTAGCCATGCTTGTTGGACAAAAGGCTTTGTTTACAATGTGGAAGCGAGCAACAAACTGGATTAAAATGGATTGTGCAAAATAAAATAAAAAACAAGGGACCCCGTGAGACAAACTATACCCTACTCCGGGGGTCGGCAACCCAACATGTTGAAAGAGCCATATTGGACCAAAAATACAACAACAAAAAATAGTCTGGAGCCGCAAAAAGTAAAAAGCCTTTTATAAATGTTATAATCAAGGCAACACATTCAAGTTAAAGTAGCAATGACTGTCACACCCACACTAGGTGTGGTGACATTTGTCCTCTGCATTTGACCCAACCCCTTGTTCACCCCCTGGGAGGTGAGGGGAGCAGTGAGCAGCAGCGGTGCCGCGCCCGGCAATCATTTTTGGTGATTTAACCCCCAATTCCAACCCTTGATGCTGAGTGCCGAGCAGGGAGGTAATGGCTCCCATTTTTATAGTCTTTGGTATGACTCGGCCGGGGTTTGAACTCACAACAAGTTGCTTTATTACAAACCCCGTTTCCATAAGAGTTGGGAAATTGTGTTAGATGTAAATATAAACGGAATGCAATGATTTGTGAATCATTTTCAAGCCATATTCAGTTGAATATGCTACAAAGACAACATATTTCATGTTCAAACTCATAAAACATTTTTTTCTTTTGCAAATAATCATTAAGTTTAGAATTTGATGAAAGCAACACGTGACAAAGAAGTTGGGAAAGGTGGCAATAAATACTGATAAAGTTGAGGAATGCTCATCAAACACTTATTTGGAACATCCCACAGGTGAACAGGCTAATTGGGAACAGGTGGGTGCCATGATTGGCTATAAAAGTAGATTCCATGAAATGCTCAGTCATTCACAAACAAGGATGGGGCGAGGGTCACCACTTTGTCAACAAATGCGTGAGCAAATTGTTGAACAGTTTAAGAAAAACCTTTCTCAAGCAGCTATTGCAAGGAATTTAGGGATTTCACCATCTACGCTCCGTAATATCATCAAAGGGTTCAGAGAATGTGGAGAAATCACTGCAGGTAAGCAGCTAAGCCCGTGACCTTCCATCCCTCAGGCTGTACTGCATCAACAAGCCACATCAGTGTGTAAAGGATATCACCACATGGGCTCAGGAACACTTCAGAAACCCACTGTCAGTAACTAAAGTTGGTCGCTACATCTGTAAGTGCAAGTTAAAACTCTCCTATGCAAGGCGAAAACCGTTTATCAACAACACCCAGAAACGCCGTCGGCTTCACTGGGCCTGAGCTCATCTAAGATGGACTGATACAAAGTGGAAAAGTGTTCTCTGGTCTGATGAGTCCACATTTCAAATTGTTTTTGGAAACTGTGGACGTCGTGTCCTCCGGACCAAAGAGGAAAAGAACCATCCGGATTGTTATAGGCGCAAAGTGTAAAAGGCAGCATGTGTGATGGTATGGGGGTGTATTAGTGCCCAAGACATGGGTAACTTACACATCTGTGAAGGCACCATTAATGCTGAAAGGTACATACAGCTTTTGGAGCAACATATGCTGCCATCCAAGCAACGTTACCATGGACGCCCCTGCTTATTTGAGCAAGACAATGCTGTTACATCAACGTGGCTTCATAGTAAAAGAGTGCGGGTACTAGACTGGCCTGCCTGTAGTCCAGACCTGTCTCCCATTGAAAATGTGTGGCACCTAAAATAGCAGAAGGGAGACCCCCGGACTGTTGAACAACTTAAGCTGTACATCAAGCAAGAATGGGAAAGAATTCCACTTCAAAAATGTGTCTCCTCACTTCCCAAACCTTTACTGAGTGTTGGTAAAAGGAAAGGCCATGTAACACAGTGGTGAACATGCCCTTTCCCAACTACTTTGGCACGTGTTGCAGCCATGAAATTCTAAGTTAATTATTATTTGCAAAAAAAAAATAAAGTTTATGAGTTTGAACATCAAATATGTTGTCTTTGTAGCATATTCAACTGAATATGGCTTGAAAAGGATTTGCAAATCATTGTATTCCGTTTATATTTACATCTAACACGATTTCCCAACTCATATGGAAACGGGGTTTGTACAAGCGAGCGTCATTATACAGGACTGCAGTTCCTGGAGGAGGTCAGGTCAAGAAAATGTGTCTCTCCTAACTTGGAGGAGCCAAACCATCAGTTGTTTCTGGGTGTGTGCTAAGTCAGGACAGCACACCCTGACCATGAAAAGAGATGTTCATGTGTAAGTGTCTGGAAAACAACTGCTTTAAGTCATAACTTAAATGTTGACGTTGAGCTAGACATGTAGTCTCTTCTCAAGGGTAGGCCTATCACAAAACCCAATTAGGGCCTCTTTCCTACGAGAAGTGATCCAATCCACCTGCGAATGTCAAACTAAGGGGCCTCATCTTATTATGTGCTCAAACTGAAGTACCACTATTTACTTAAACTTGGTGGTGTGCTTTCTCCAAGATGAATATAAACATTCACCATTTGCAAAACATAATATGAGTTCATTAATTCACTTCGTTAGCTTGGCTAACGCTAACATCCTACTAAACGCAGGGCTGCCAAGTTTGTAGATATTAGAAACCAAAACAGACTAAATATGCGCCAGTATAATAAGTTGAGTTGTAATAAAAAAAAAAAAATGATTAGAAACCAAAACAATGATTTGCAAACAAACAAAATAAAATTCAACCAAAAAAAAAAAGTGTAGCCTGAAATATAATTTTTTGTAATACTTTTTTTTTTTTTTCTATTTTAATTCGAGGCAAAAGCGGTGGAAAATGGATGGATGGATGGATGGATGGATTGATGAATTTCAGATAACATTTTTCTGGAGGAAAGGAATATTTTTTGCATGAAATGACACACATTGCTCACAACAGGACAGGCCATCGTCATTTGTGAGCAAAACAAAGTCCTCCATAAGCTCCCCCACACGTTGCACGAGCCTGCAGCTTCTTGGGGCGACACGTTACGTGAAAAAATGAATCCCCTGCGTCGAGAAGAAGGATTTTATTGTCACATCTCGACGATCGCTCTTGCGCGCGGCCGCAGGCGTAGGTGACGACAACCTCGCTATGTAGCTGTGGAGTGGACGGAGGTGCGATGCTGACTGAACGAGTAGGCTGCAGATCTGCTGCGACTGGCCAGCCAGCTCGTTAAGGTGGTGGGATGCGGGCGGGCGGGCGGGCGGGCAGGCGGGCAGGCGGGCGGGCGGGGGGGGTTCTGATTAGCGGGGCAAAGAGCTGACTGGAGGGAGTGAGAGCGGGGAGACAGAAATGTGACCTGAACAAGAACAGGTAAACAATGGTGAGTAATAGGAGAGAAGAGTGGAGTGGACGTGTGGGAGGGAATTAAGTGCTACGTAATCACAAGGCTTTCAAATAAGATTACAATTAATTTAGGTTTCATAATTTCATTTAATGATGGCTCAGTATAATTTGTCTGGGTGACGGACAGTGTCAACTTTGAACCTTGTGAAAATGGAATCCCATTAGTCACACTATTATAGGGATGATGTTTGATAAGAAATTATCGAGTTCGAGCCTATTATCAAATCCTCTTATCGAACCGATTCCTTATCGATTTTCTTATGGAGTCCAGATAGGTTGTTGTATATGGAAAAAAACACACAATATTTGGTTTAACAAAAGCTCACTTTTATTATATAAGAAAACAATTGAATCTAATAAATAAATAAATATTGACTGTTACCCCCCTAAAAAATAAAATAAAATAAATAAATATTGACTGTTGTTACCCAAAGTATATTAAGTGGGATTTTTCAGAAAAACAAATATATACAGTAACACAAAAACAACCTGTCTCTGTGATTATTATAGGTGTATAAATAATAATATAGTGTTAAATAAAATCAGTCCCTTGGGGACAAAACTGAAAATAATACAGCTCTCCAAAAAGTGCACTTCTGCTGCTATTGGAACATAACTGTTTGTTATGATGCTTTGACATTTTTGCACTTTATTTCTTTATTGAAAGAAACTTCTATGAAGAGAAAAGTTGTTTGCAAATGTGGTTACAATGCTAAAAAAATGAAAAGTTAAAGCTAAAAAAAGAAATACACTTTATTGAGTTAACATTATTTCTTTATAGGGGGAAAGATGTGACTTAATGAGCTAGGGAATATAACAACTACACTTACCAGCATGCAACGGGAGTGACGAGCATGCGCGGTAGCCCCGAAAAGTGTTGTTGCATGTCGTCACGTCGGCAGCTAAGAATGAGGTTATGAGCACGCTGTGAAAGTAAACGTCAAGAACTCAGCCAACACGCCTCGTCTGCATTATTTATAATTAGACAGACAACACATCTACAGTGTGATTTTGTAATGTTTACAAGGAGAGAAAAACAAAAGTTCAAAAAGGGAGATGTGTTGTATATATATGTTTGTGCTGCAGTGTTGTATATATATGTATGTGCTGCAGTGTTGTATATATATGTATGTGCTGCAGTGTTGTATATATATGTATGTGCTGCAGTGTTGTATATATATGTATGTGCTGCAGTGTTGTATATATATGTATGTGCTGCAGTGTTGTATATATATGTATGTGCTGCAGTGTTGTATATATATGTATGTGCTGCGGTTGCTTGAAGAAGGTTGCGACAGCTGCCGTAAAGGAGGTGCGTTGCTAGCCTGGTTGCTATGTTTCCGCTTGGTGGTCATGTGTTTGTAGTCTGCTCAAATCTCTCAGTAAAGTTATTCATTGGATTATAGCTTTTGTTTTGAACTTTATTACACCTTGGAACGCTTTTTCCCGTCCATTTTTTCCCTGCTTTCGCTATCTGCACCTAATGACTGTGCTACGTGACGCCATTTCTTGTGATGTTACACGGAGCATTTCTGGTCTGGACGGGATTCGTTCCCAGGGATTCGAATAAAGAACCAACTCTTTTTCTTTACTATAGTGGTCTCGATAACGGGTACCGATTCTCAAAAAGGGATTCGAGTACGAGGACTCGGTTCTTTTCTTATCGAACAACCGAGAAAACCGGTTTCGAGTATCATCCCTACACTATTATGTCTTTAGCATGCAGACTGTCTTTGTCCCTAGACCAGGCCCGGGCAACCCAAAGTGTTGAAAGAGCCATAATGGACCAAAAATACAAGAAACAAATCTGTCTGGAGCCGCAAAAAAATGAAAAGTCTTATTTAAAGGCCTACTGAGAGCCACTACTAGCGACCACGCAGTCTGATAGTTTATATATCAATGATGAAATCTTAACATTGCAACACATGCCAATACGGCCGGGTTAACTTATAGAGCAGACCTGGGCATTGTACGGCCCGCGGGCCGCATCCGGCCCTTTGCGCATCCCTGTCCGGCCCGCGTGAGGCCAATCATAAATTACAAAATAAATTTAAAAAAGTATCTATGTCGAGTGTGCAATACAACAGTGCTGCTTTTGTTTTGAAAAGCGTTATTTGTATTACTTCCGTGTGGACGTATGCGCGTGTGCGATTGTGAGTGAATTGAACGGCGCAATTACAAATTACAAAATAAAGTTTAAAAAACATCTATGTCGTGTGCGCAATACAACTGTGCTGCTTTTATTTTGAAATGTGTTATTTATGCCGTATGTCCGGGGGGAACCTGTGAGTGAAGGTGCATAGAGACAAGTGATGAGACGCTAAAAAAAGAAAAGTTGATGAGGAATGGCGTGTTTCCAACAAGAGATGGACAGCCAAGTATTTCTTTACATAAATTAATGGTAAAGCCGTGTGCTTAATGTGTGGTACACAGGTTGCTGTGTTTAAATATCATTTTAATCGCCACTACACGATGAAACACGAGGGAAAATACCGGAATGTGTCTGATGAAGCGCGCGCAAGGGAGGCTGATGCGTTGATGGTAAAACTGCAAAGCCAACAAGGACTTTGTGCCATATTTCACACCCCCAGAGATGCAGCCGTCAGGACAAGTTTCGTCATTTCTCACAAAAGCGCCAGAAAAAGTAAGGCGTTTTCTGACGGAGAGTTTATTAAGGAGTGCTTATTGGACTTTGTTGCGCTGATAATGCCCGGAGACTTTGACTGTTTTTCGCTAACTTTGGATGAGAGCTCTGATGCAGTCAATTAAAGAGACAACCACAAGTAATGACTTGTTCACAGAGGTAAATGCGTGTTGGGACAAGCTGGCAGGTGTGACAATCCAATCCACTTTATTTATATAGCACATTTAAACAACAAAATGTTTCCAAAGTGCTGCACAACAATATTACAAACAATATTCAAATATTATCCTTAGCTCCACCAATGACTGAATAAAAAGAAAAAACAATTACATATAAAACCAATATAAAAAACAATATAGAATAGATATGATTAAAAACTATTTTTAACAACAGATGGTTGTCCAAATCTGATGGGGAAAAATGTTGGATAATGCAGGATAAAGTGACCTTAAAAAGCAATCTGCTTTTGTATAAAGTTAAGTTAGGTTAAATGAAATTATTATTATTATTATTAATTATTATCATCATTATTATTTATCTTATGGTATATCAAAAATAATATTGAGCAAAATTTAATTGAAATATTGTCGTGTGGCCCTCCAGCAGTGCTCGGGTTGCTTATGCGGCCCCCGGTGAAAATTAATTGCCCACCCCTGTTATAGAGTGACATTTTGAATTTCCCGCTAAACTTCCGGTTGAAAACGTCTTTGTATGATGACGTATGCGCGTGACGTCAATGGTTGAAGCGGAAGTATTGGGACACATTGTATCCTAATACAGACAGCTCTGTTTTCATCGCAAAATTCCACAGTATTCTGGACATCTGTGTTGGTGAATCTTTTGCAATTTGTTCAATTAGCAATGGAGACTGCAAAGAAGAAAGCTGTAGGTGGGATCGGTGTATTAGCGGCTGGCTGTAGCAACACAACAAGGAGGACTTACTTGGATAGCAGACGCGCTAGCCGACGCTAGCTGCCAACCGCATCTGTGATCGGGTGAAGTCCGTCGTCGCGCCGTCGATCGCTGGAACGCAGGTGAGCACGGGTGTTGATGAGCAGATGAGAGCTGGCGTAGGTGGAGAGCTAATGTTTTTAGCATAGCTCTGTCGAGGTCCCGTAGCTAAGTTAGCTTCAATGGCGTCGTTAGCAACAGCATTGCTAGGCTTCGCCAGGTGGTACAGCATTAACCGTGTATTTACATGTCCATGATTTAATAGTATTGTTGATCTTCTGTCTATCCTTCCAGTCAGGGGTTTATTTCTTTTGTTTCTATGCTCCGTAGCTAAAGTGCTTCGCCGATGTATTGTCGTGGAGATAAAAGTCACTGTGAATGTCCATTTCGCGTTCTCGACTCTCATTTTCAAGAGGATATAGTATCCCAGGTGGTTTAAAATACAAGTCTGTGATCCACAATAGAAAAAGGAGAGAGTGTGGAATCCAATGAGCCAGCTTGTACCTAAGTTACGGTCAGAGCGAAAAAAGATACGTCCTGCACTGCACTCTAGTCCTTTACTCTCATGTTCCTCATCCACAAATCGTTCATCCTGGCTCAAATTAATGGGGTAATCGTCGCTTTCTCAGTCCAAATCGCTCTCGCTGCTGGTGTAAACAATGGGGAAATGTGAGGAGCCTTTCAACCTGTGACGTCACGCTACTTCCGGTACAGGCAAGGCTTTTTTTATCAGCGACCAAAAGTTGCGAACTTTATCGTCGATTTTCTCTACTAAATCCTTTCAGCAAAAATATGGCAATATCGCGAAATGATCAAGTATGACACATAGAATGGATCTGCTATTCCCCTTTAAATAAGAAAATTCCATTTCAGTAGGACTATAAGTGTTATAATGAAGGCATCACATGACGTAAGTGTTTATAATAATTATAATAGCCTACTATCAAAATTACTATGTGACGCAGACTGAAGCAAATCTTTGTTGACAGAAATGTTGAAATTTAATATTTATTCTACACATTTTTACAAAATTACAAACCATTAGTAAATCACAGGCTACTCAGAAGGTGAGAGAACTCCTGGAAAATACTGGCTTTTAATGGCCAAAGGTATAGATGTGTGTGTCCAAGTTAATCATTGTGTAATGTTCATATTGTTGTTACTCAGCCAGCGTTTGTGGGTCTGATGGACCCGTTGCATTTTTGTGGCTTTTAATGCCTCACAATCAAACACTTTTATGTTCAAATACTGAACAGATGTTTACCTTATCCCAATAAACATCTGCAACGGGCCCATCAGACCCACAAACGCTGGCTGAGTAACAACAATATGAACGTTGCACGGAAAATTTCTCTGCCAGTTTCTGCATCCCAGAGGGATTCTTCTTTTGTGTTTCTGCACCTGCGGTTCCCGCACAAGGTTGCGACATTGTTTGTCAACACTGTCTGCTCTCATTTTCTCGCACATTTGACCCTCTGATGTTCTGTGTACCCACACTCTGCCCTCCTCCTGTCTAGGCCTGCTGTGTGTGTGTGTGTGTGTGTGTGTGTGTGTGTGTGTGTGTGTGTGTGTGTGTGTGTGTGTGTGTGTGTGTGTGTGTGTGTGTGTGTGTGTGTGTGTGTGTGTGTGTGTGTGTGTGTGTGTGTGTGTGTGTGTGTGTGTGTGTGTGTGTGTGTGTGTGCACAGAACATCAATTTCCACACTTCTATTAGTCCAGGGTCCAGTGGACCCGGACATCTTATATGTAATAGAAATGTGTAGAGGGGGTGTATGGTGGAATATATATTCTGATATATGTTCTTCACAGAAAATGAGCCAAAGTCAGTGAGTGTCAGTTTGAAAAATTTATTAATTGTATCATTTTTCTTTTAATAAAAAATGAAAACTGGTCCCACAGACCCGAACACCACACAAAGATTGTAATAGATGTATTGCAATCTTTGGAAAGCTAGGTAATGTTTGCTGTGGTCTAGAACAACATGGCACACAAACAAATACAGCCAATATTACATACAGATAATGTGTCATGAGACATGCAAATATAAATTAAATACACAAAGGATAAAAGTAAAGGATATTAAATGAGCTCAGATATACCTACAAACGAGGCACAATGATGCAATATGTACATACAGCATACTTGCCAACCCTCCCGTTTTTAGCGGGAGACTCCCGGTATTCAGCGCCTCTCCCGATAACCTCCCGGCAGAAATTTTCTCCCGACAAACTCCCGGTATTCAGCCGGAGCTGGAGGCCACGCCCCCTCCAGCTCAATGCGGACTTGAGTGGGGACAGCCTGTTCTCACGTCCGCTTTCCCACAATATAAACAGCTTGCCTGCCCAATGACGTCATAACTGTAGAATGATCGAGGGCGAGTTCTTGGTTTCTTATGTGGGTTTATTGTTAGGCAGTTTCATTAACGTCCTCCCAGCGCGGTAACAACACACAACAACAGCAGTCACGTTTAGTCTACCGTAAAGCAGTTCGTCTGCCATAAAACAGCAATGTTGTGACACTCTTAAACAGGACAATACTGCCATCTACTGGATAGCCTCCAGAACACTGAAATTCAAGTATTTATTTTATTTATATGTATAATAAAATATATATATATATATATATATATATATATATATATATATATATATATATATATATATATATATATATATATATATATATATATATATATATATATATATATATATATATATATATATATATATATATATATATATATATATATATATAGCTAGAATTCACTGAAAGTCAAGTATTTCATACATATACATATATATATATATATATATATATATATATATATATATATATACAGTATGAAATACTTGAGTTGGTGAATTCTAGCTTAAATATATTCCCCTCTTAACCACGCCCACCACCCCCACCTCCCGGTACCGGAGGTCTCAAGGTTGGCAAGTATGACATACAGCTAGCCTAAATAGCATGTTAGCATCGATTAGCTCGCAGTCATGGATTGACCAAATATGCCTGATAAGCACGCCAGCAAATCCATAAAATCAACAAAGCTTACCTTTGTGCATTCACGCACAGCATAAAATGTTTGGTGGACAAAATGAGACAAACAAGGAGTGGCATAAAACGTATCTTTCTGTGGCGGCATCGGAGAAAGTTGCACCAACTATGATGAGTTCAAGGATCGCTGAAATTAGTAGGACAAAACGGTGCTTGCCAAATACTCTCATCAGTGAAGCATACACAACATAATCAGTGGGATTTCTAACCATTAGGAAGGTTTTGTGTCATGTTTGTTCTCCTACAGAAAAAACTGTATATTAAAACAAAAAAAAAAATTTTTTCTTCATCTTTTTTCATTTTCACACATCTCTGAAAGAGGTCCAGGAAGCCACTAGGGTGGCGCTAAAGAGCCACGGGTTGCTGACCACCGCCCTAGACGGTGCATCAGACTGACTTGAGAGTTCTCCAGCCAAAAGAGATCTATCAATGCTGTTTTTCTACTGCCTCTGCTATCCTGTTTCTGCTTTCTGGCCAAGGACACCTCCTGTAGCAACACTCCCATCAGTGGGTGTAATGTGTTTTTACTGATACTTTGCATTTTCTTTTGCTGTAATCGCAGTTTAATGATCGTCACTGAGGTCATTCCATCCATTTTCACGCCTGTGGCTGCAGTGATTAAATATTCTGCTTTGAGCCGCGCCAATCTGTACTTTGGCAGACTACGCGCCCGGCATTAAATTCAGGTGAAAACATTCAAAATCCATCACTGGTGTAGGAAGGATGCTTCTGCCGCTGCATTATCAACATACTGTCTTGTTACAAATCCCTTTGTTATAACCAAACGATTAAAATATTCAATAGCGATTAAGCACATTTTGTTCATGGTTAACTCAAATTAATCGCAAATAATCACAGATAGATACAATTTTTCACCATTAATAAGTGCACCATAGACAGATCATTTTTAAGTTTTCAAGACTATGACTGGACATGTTTATTTAACAGTATATAAACACGATTTTAATGACAATAAAAAAAATATGACCTGCTCTGCGTTGGTGTATTGCCAACAGGATTTATATTCCTGCTCTAGGAGTACCTGGGAGAGGAGCTACACTTCCATGTTTAGATACTAGTTTCATGCATTAATAACACAATATGTGGATCGTTACGAATATGGTTTAAATGTCAAAGATTTTTGGCAATGTAATCTGTGATATTATATTATAAATGCTTCTGATATTCTGTATTTACATGTTGTACTTTTTAATGCCTATTGCTACATGACAATGTTTTATTTATTTATTATTACTTAGAGAAGGTCAAAACATTTATTTATCTATGTATTAATAAATATTCCGCCTGTTAAACATTCCTTAATTGAGGACTATCAAGCAGAACATGTAATTAAAGAATGTGCACAATATTTCAGCTTTTAAATTAGTCAATGGAAATTATAGTTAACGTGTTATGGTCGCGTCAACTTTGACAGCCCTAATATATATATATATATATATATATATATATATATATATATATATATATATATATACATACACACACACATATACAGTATATATACACACACACACATATATATATATATATATATATATATATATATATATACACACATATATATATATATATACACACACATATATATATATATACACACACACACACACACATGTATATATATATATATATATATATAGGAGATTTAGAAAAATCTCCTGATGATTGAGGGAACCCCTCATGAAACAGGCCTGTAGAGATGAAGTAGTCTTGTGATTTTTTCCCACACATACATATATTGCGCTCTACCACGGTATCGAGCACTATTTTTTGGATAATCTAATTAAGACATATATATATATATATATATATATATATATATATATATATATATATATATATATATATATATATATATATATATATATATATATATATATATATATATATATATATATATATATATATATATATATATATATATATACAGTATATATATATATATATATATATATATATATATATATATATATATATATATATATATATATATATATATATATATATATATATATATATATATATATATATATATATATATATATATATGTATATATTAAATCATGTTCCTATCTGCACGCCTTGTCCGGAGTGGTCGGTCTGCATCCAGGGGGAACGAACCCCCACCCTCTGTCGTAACAGAATGAAGCCAGACTGAGCGTGGCGAGAGAGGTGAATAAATAGCTCTCTGATTAGTGGTCGACAACAGGTGAGCGTGCCGACCACTAACCAGAGGCAGGTGAACCCATTTAATCCCCTAAAAACTAAAACAAACCCAGAGGTGCACAAACAGGAACTAAGGGAGTCCAAAACTAACAGAAAATAACAAAACATGGGGCTACGGATCATGACAAAATCATAAGCACAAAAAAACACAACTGGCGACCAACAAAATTTGCAAGTGACTTTAGAAAAGGACAAGCCCAATGTTAGAGAAACTCAAACTGCTGACTCCACCTAGTCCAAGGGTTGGCAACTCAAAATGTTGAAAGAGCCATATTGGACAAAAAATACAACAACAAAAATCTATAAGTGTTATAATGAAGGCAACACATGATGTAAGTGTCTATATTACCTATATTAGCCTACTATCAAAGGCTGACGCAAATCTTTGTTGACAGAAATGTTGTATTTTAATTTTTATTCTACACATTTTTGCAACATTGTAAATTATTAGTAAAATGGAGGCTTCTCACAGGATGAAATAACTTCTGGAAATGACTGGCTCAAATTGTCCAAAGTTATAGATGTGTGTGTGTCCAAGTTAAATGAAACGGCAGGCTGTCTTCTTCCAATAGATTGATTACAATTTTTGCAAGCTGGGTAACGTTTGCTGTGGTCTGGAACAACATGGCACACAAACAACTATGAGAAATGCAGCCAATATTACATACAGATAATGTGTCATGAGACGTGCGGATATAAATTAAATACACAGAGTTTTTGATTGATTGATTGAGACTTTTATTAGTAGGTTGCACAGTGAAGTACATATTCCGTACAATTGACCACTAAATGGTAACACCCGAATAAGTTTTTCAACTTGTTTAAGTCGGGGTCCACTTAAATTGATTCATGATACAGATATATACTATCATATATACTATCATCATAATACAGTCATCACACAAGATAATCACATTGAATTATTTACATTATTTACAATCAGGAGTGTGGAGGGGGGGTGGGGTGGGGGGGTAGTGGACATAGAGAGAGAGAGAGAGAGAGAGAGAGAGAGAGAGAGAGAGAGAGAGAGAGAGAGAGAGAGAGAGAGAGAGAGAGAGAGAGAGATCAGAAGGCATAAGAAAAAGAATCTGCATTTGATTGTTTACATTTGATTATTAGCAATCCGGGGAGGGTGTTAGTTTAGGGTTGTAGCTGCCTGGAGGTGAATTTTTATAGCGGTTTTGAAGGAGGATAGAGATGCCCTTTCTTTTATACCTGTTGGGAGCGCATTCCACATTGATGTGGCATAGAAAGAGAATGAGTTAAGACCTTTGTTAGTTCGGAATCTGGGTTTAACGTGGTTAGTGGAGCACCCCCTGGTGTTGTGGTTATGGCGGTCATTTACGTTAAGGAAGTAGTTTGACATGTACTTCGGTATCAGGGAGGTGTAGCGGATTTTATAGACTAGGCTCAGTGCAAGTTGTTTAACTCTGTCCTCCACCTTGAGCCAGCCCACTTTAGAGAAGTGGGTAGGAGTGAGGTGGGATCTGGGGTGGAGGTCTAGAAGTAACCTGACTAGCTTGTTCTGAGATGTTTGGAGTTTAGATTTGAGGGTTTTGGAGGTGCTAGGGTACCAGGAGGTGCATGCGTAATCGAAAAAGGGTTGAACGAGAGTTCCCGCCAGAATCCTCAAGGTGCTTTTGTTGACCAGAGAGGAAATTCTGTAGAGAAATCTCGTTCGTTGGTTAACCTTTTTGATTACCTTGGTTGCCATTTTATCACAGGAAAGGTTAGCCTCTAGAATGGAACCTAGGTAGGTGACCTCATCTTTCCTGGTGATGACACTGTCACCTACTTTTATGGTGAAGTGATTGACTCTCTTAAGTTTGATGTGGGACCCAAACAGGATGGATTCTGTTTTACCCAAGTGGATGGATAGCTTGTTGTCAGCGAGCCAGGTGCAAGTTCTACAGAGCTCAGCACTGAGGATTTTCTCCACCTGTGACTTGTCCTTGCCGGATACCAGCAAGGCAGAGTCATCCGCAAACAAAAACAATTCACAGTCACATGCCGATGACATGTCGTTTATGTATATTAGGAACAGTAAAGGTCCCAATATACTGCCTTGGGGGACTCCACAGCTCACCGAGAGGGGGGGGGACACGGTGCCGTTCACCTCTACCACCTGCTCCCTCCCCTCCAAGTAAGACTGCATCCAGCTCCAAGAGGTTTTGTTAAATCCGATTGCTCTGAGCTTATCCAACAGTATAGCGTGGTTAACGGTGTCAAAGGCCTTCTGAAGGTCCAGCATGACCATGCCGCAGTATTTGCCCGCGTCCACCTCATGTTTGATGTGGTCGGTCAGATAGAGAAGGCATGTGTCAGTGGAGTGGTTAGTTCTGAAGCCGGATTGGAATTTGTACATGAGTTTATTAGTGGCAAGGTAACTATCGACCTGTTCATAAACTATTTTCTCCATTACTTTCGAAATGGAGCTGAGAATAGAAACAGGTCGGTAGTTGCCAGGTTCCAATTTGCTTCCTTTTTTAAAGAGGGGAGTTACTCTTGCTATCTTAAAATCTTTTGGTACTTGGCCTTGTGTAATTGATAGGTTTATTATGTGCGTGATGATCGGGGCAATGATGGAGGCAGAGTCCCTGAGGAATCTGGAGGGAATATTATCAAGGCCGGTGGCCTTGTTAGGGTGGAGCGCGCTCAATTTTTTAAACACCTCATCAGCTGTGACCATTTCTAATTTGAAATCATTGTTGGATACTCCTAGCTTTCTGTAGAAGGCTTTAATGTGTTCTACACCAAAGCGACCAGAGTGGTGGGACAGCTTGTTGACAAGAGTTGCAGCTATGCTGGTGAAAAAGGCGTTAAGTCTGCTAGCTACCTCCATTTTGTCTGTAATGAGGGAGTCACCCTCCTTGATGCTGATGTTGGTGAGTCTTGTTTTAAGTTTCTGGCTGCAACCAGGAAGCTGGTTGTTGAGAATTTTCCAGAGCTCACGTGGCTTATTCGTGTTTTCCTCTATTTTGTCGTTAATGTAATTTTTTTTTAAGGATTTAGTCAGGTTGGTTGACTTATTTCTTAATTTATTGCATTGCTTTTTGAGAGTTGAAAGGAGTAATTTGAGGTTGATATTATTGGGTTGTTTATCTACTTCTGTTTTACATTTTTGGTATTCAGAGTATTTCCTGTCTCTGTCTTTTATGGCAGCTAATAGGTCCGGATTCATCCATGGTTCAGAGCGGGCTTTGATCCTGACTGTTTTCACGGGAGCCATGTCATTTAGTATCTTTAGGAACGCCGTTTTGAAGCGATCCCAAGCGACATCGACCAGGTTGCTCGCGAGCACAGGGGACCAGTCCCACTCATCTAATTTTAAATAAGTACATAAGTAAAGGAAATTAAATGAGCTCAAATATACCTACAAACGAGACATAATGATGCAATATGTACATACAGCTAGCCTAAATAGCATTTTAGCATTGCACTGACCAAATATGCCTGATAAGCACTTCAGCAAATCAATAAAACCTACAAAGCTCACCTTTGTGCATTCACGCACAGCATGAAACATTTGGTGGACAAAATGAGACTAAAAAGCAGAGGCATAAAACACGTCTTTCTGTGGCAGCATCGGAGAAATGTTAGAGTGTCCGCCCTGAGATCGGTAGGTTGTGAGTTCAAACCCCGGGTGAGTCATACCAAAGACTATAAAAATGGGACCCATTACCTCCCTGCTTGGCACTCAGCATCAATGGTTGGAATTGGGGGTTAATTCGTCAAAAATGATTCCCGGGCGCGGCCACCGCTGCTGCTCACTGCTCCCCTCACCTCCCAGGGGGTGATCAAGGGTGATGGGTCAAATGCAGAGAATAATTTTGCCACACCTAGTGTGTGTCTGACAATCATTGGTAACTTTTTAACTTAACATGTAAACAAACTACGGTGAGTTCAAGGATCGCTGAAATTAGTAGGACAAGTGAAGCATGTAAAACATGTCAAGTGGGATTTCTAACAATTAGGAAGGTTTTTTGTCACATTTTTCCTCCTACGGAAAATATAATTTAAACAAAAAATGTATTTTTTCTTCATCTTTCTCCATTTTCACACAGCTCTGAAAGAGGTCTAGGGAGCCACTAGCTCTAGAGCCAAGTACGCCACGTATTTGATTCATTGTTTTATTTCCCTATGTTCAATCACAGTGTTACTGTTCAAAGTGTGTGTAAAGTTACAGGGGTCAATAATATTAAATAAAACCTCTGTCACGTTTTAAAGGCCTACTGAAATTATTTTTTTTAATTTAAACGGGAATAGCAGATCCATTCTATGTGTCATACTTCATCATTTCGCGATATTGCCATATTTTTGCTGAAAGGATTTAGTAGAGAAAATCGACGATAAAGTTCGCAACTTTTGCTCGCTGATAAAAAAAAACCTTGCCCCTACCGGAAGTAGCGTGACGTCACAAGCGGTAGTGCTGCTCACAACTCCCCGTTGTTTACATGGAGCGAGAGATATTCGGAGCGAGAAAGCGACGATTACCCCATTACATTGAGCGAGGAGGAAAGATTCGTGGATGAGGAACGTTAGAGTGACGGACTAGAATGCAGTTCAAGAGATATCTTTTTTCGCTCTGACCGTAACTTAGGTACAAGCTGGCTCATTGGATTCCACACTCTCTCCTTTTTCTATTGTGGATCACGGATTTGTATTTTAAACCACCTGGGATACTATATCCTCTTGAAAATGAGAGTCGAGGAGGCGAAATGGACATTCACAGTGACTTTTATCTCCACGACAATACATCGACGAAGCTCTTTAGCATGAGCTAACATGATAGCATCTGTCTCAAATGCAGATAGAAACAAAATAAATAAATCCCTGACTGGAAGGATAGACAGAAGATCAACAATACTACTATCAGGAGACACCGAACCAAACACTGGACATGTAAATACACGGTTAATGCTGTGCCGCCTGTCGAAGCCTGGCAATGCTGTTGCTAACGACGCTAACCTAGCAACGGGACCTCGTCAGAGCTATGATAAAAACATTAGCGCTCCACCTATGCCAGCCAGCACTCATCTGCTCATCAACACCCGTGCTCACCTGCGTTCCAGCGATCGACGATGCGGTCGGCGGCCCGGAGACGTAGGAAGTCAAGGTGAGGTCGCCGGCAAGCGCGTCTGCTCTCCAACAAAGTCCTCCAGTTGTGTTGCTGTAGTCCGCCGCTAATACACCGATCCCACCTACAACGTTCTTCTTTGCAGTCTCCATTGTTCATTAAACAAATTGCAAAAGATTCACCAACACAGATGTCCAGAATACTGTGGAATTTTGTCGAAGAAAACAGAGTGTCCAATAGGGTCCAAACACTTCCGTGGACCTCACGACGTCACGCGCATACGTCATCCTCCAAAGGCGTTTTCAACCGGAAGTGTGGCGGGAATTTTAAATTGTCACTTTATAAGTTAACCCGGCCGTATTGGCATGTGTTGCAATGTTTAGATTTCATCATTGATATATAAACTATCAGACTGCGTGGTCGCTAGTAGTGGCTTTCAGTAGATTAAGATTAAGATTCATTAAGATTAAAGTACCAATGATTGTCACACAGGGGCCTTTAAATGGATACTTCGGCCTACTACGCTACCGTGTCTTACCGCTGGTCGGTACAGTTGTACTTGGGGGGGCCAGGTGTTTTCTGGGGTGGTACTTGGTGAAAAAAGTTTGAGAACCCCTGTTCTGAGTGGACTACAAGAACATGGCAGGGTGTTGACTATCAGCAGCCTGCACAGTGAGCTGGTTTCCCTCTCGGTTTCATCTCGTTCTTTGCTGATGGAGGTGAGCCTTCATGTCACATTGGCTTATTACAGTGATGGGAGTGTGTACGCTCGCTATGAATTATGCAATACTCAGGTGGCTTAGGCAACAATGCCTGACAATGACAGCTGCCTAAAAATACCCTGGTTTTTAACCTGGTGTCTGAAACTGTAGAAATGTAATATCGATATTTGACATGGATCCAAATAGCTTTCCACGGTTGGCAGTCTGAAAGACCCAGGGTGGTGGGCACAAACAAACCAGGAGAAAAAAATTGAAGCATGGAAAACAAGCCAGTTCTTGAACATGAAGAAGTGAAGTGAATTATATTTATATAGCGCTTTTCTCTAGTGACTCAAAGCGCTTTTACATAGTGAAACCCAATATCTAAGTTACATTCAAGCCAGTGTGGGTGGCACTGGGAGCAGGTGGGTAAAGTGTCTTGCCCGAGGGGCAGCATGGCTCGGTTGGTAGAGTGGCCATGCCAGCAACTTAGGGTTCCAGGTTCGATTCCCGCTTCCGCTATCCTAGTATGTACCGTTCTGTCCTTGGGCAAGACACTTTACCCACCTGCTCCCAGAGCCACCCACACTGGTTTAAAGGCCTACTGAAAGCCACTACTAGCGACCACGCAGTCTGATAGTTTATATATCAATCATGAAATCTTAACATTGCAACACATGCCAATACGGCCGGGTTAGATTAGTAAAGTGACATTTTAAATTTCCCGCAAAATATCCTGCTGAAAACGTCTCGGTATGATGACGTTTGCGCGTGACGTCACGGATTGTAGAGGACATTTTGGGACAGCATTGTGGCCAGCTATTAAGTCGTCTGTTTTCATCGCAACATTTCCACAGTATTCTGGACATCTGTGTTGGTGAATCTTTTGCAATTTGTTTAATGAACAATGGAGACAGCAAAGAAGAAAGCTGTAGGTGGGAAGCGGTGTATTAGCGGCGGACTACAGCAACACAAACACGTAGCCGGTGTTTCATTGTTTACATTCCCGAAAGATGACAGTCAAGCTTTACCATTGGCCTGTGGAGAACTGGGACAACAGAGACTCTTACCAGGAGGACTTTCAATCAATCAATCAATCAATGTTTATTTATATAGCCCTAAATCACAAAAGTCTCAAAGGGCTGCACAAGCCACAACGACATCCTCGGCACAGAGCCCACACAAGGGACGTCGATGTGAATGACTATGAGAAACCTTGGAGGGGACCGCATATGTGGGTAACCCCCCCTCTAAGTACAGTCCCTAGTGGATCCACATAACAGTGAGAGTCCAGTCCATAGTGGGGCCAGCAGGAGACCATCCCGAGTGGAGACAGGTCAGTAGCGCAGAGACGTCCCCAACTGATGCACAGGCGAGCAGTCCACCCCGGGTCCCAACTCTGGACAGCCAGCATCTCATCCATGGTCACCGGAACCGGAATAACCCGGCGAGGGGGCAAAGGAGAAAAGAAAACGGCAGATCAACTGGTCTAAAAAAAGGGGGGATCTATTTAAAGGCTAGAGTATACAAATGAGTTTTAAGATGGGACTTAAATGCTTCTACTGAGGTAGCATCTCTAACTTTTACCGGGAGGGCATTCCATAGTATTGGAGCCCGAATAGAAAACGCTCTATAGCCCGCAGACTTTTTTTGGGCTCTGGGAATCACTAATAAGCCGGAGTTCTTTGAACGCAGGGACATATGGTACAATACAATCGGCAAGATAGGCAGGAGCTTGACCGTGTAGTATTTTATACGTAAGTAGTAAAACCTTAAAGTCACATCTTAAATGCACAGGAAGCCAGTGCAGGTGAGCCAGTATAGGTATATATATAGGTATATATGTATATAAAGGTATATACAGTATAGGCGTAATATGATCAAACTTTCTTGTTTTTGTCAAAAGTCTAGCAGCCGCATTTTGTACCAACTGTAATCTTTTAATGCTAGACATAGGGAGACGTGAAAATAATACGTTACAGTAATCGAGACGAGATGTAACGAACGCATGAATAATGATCTCAGCGTCGCTAGTGGACAAAATGGAACGAATTTTAGCGATATTACGGAGATGAAAGAAGGCCGTTTTAGTAACACTCTTAATGTGTGACTCAAACGAGAGAGTTGGGTGGAAGATAATACCCAGATTCTTTACCGAGTCGCCTTGTTTAATTGTTTGGTTGTCAAATGTTAAAGTGGTATTATTAAATAGATGTCGGTGTTGAGTAGGACCGATAATCAGCATTTCCGTTTTCTTAGCGTTGAGTTGCAAAAAGTTAGCGGACATCCATTGTTTAATGTCATTAAGACACGCCTCCAGCTGACTCTGAGTTGGATACGCGGTACCGTGAGTACGCAGCTACGGCTTCCAAACAATTGATCGCTTGCCCGTACGTGCGTGCCGCTATGTGCGTGTCACGTACGTAACTTTGTGGAAATATATGTGCTGTATGAACTTTGCGGAAGTGAACGGTACTTTGGGCTGTGGGATTGAGTGTGTTGTGCGGGTGTTTGATTTGTATTGGTGGGTTATATGGACGGGAGGGGGGAGGTGTTTGTTATGGGGGATTAATTTGTGGCATATTAAATATAAGCCTGGTTGTGTTGTGGCTAATAGAGTATATATATGTCTTGTGTTTATTTACTGTTTTAGTCATTCCCGGCTGAATATCAGGTCCCACTCGCCTCTCACAGCATCTTCCCTATCTGAACCGCTTCCACTGCCCTCTAGTCCTTCACTCTCACTTTCCTCATCCACAAATCTTTCATCCTCGCTCAAATTAATTGGGAAATTGTCGCTTTTCGGTCTGAATCGCTCTCGTTGCTGGTGGCCATGATTGTAAACAATGTGCAGATGTGAGGAGCGCCACAACTCCACTGCCCTCTAGTCCTTCACTCTCACTTTCCTCATCCACAAATCTTTCATCCTCGCTCAAATTAATGGGGAAATTGTCGCTTTCTCCGTCCGAGTCGCTCTCGTTGCTGGTGGCCATGATTGTAAACAATGTGCAGATGTGAGGAGCTCCACAACTCCACTGCCCTCTAGTCCTTCACTCTCACTTTCCTCATCCACAAATCTTTCATCCTCGCTCAAATTAATGGGGAAATCGTCGCTTTCTCGGTCCGAATCGCTCTCGTTGCTGGTGGCCATGATTGTAAACAATGTGCAGATGTGAGGAGCTCCACAACCTGCGACGTCACGCTACTTCCGGTACAGGCAAGGCTTTTTTTATCAGCGACCAAAAGTTGCGAACTTTATCGTCGATGTTCTCTACTAAATCCTTTCAGCAAAAATATGGCAATGTCGTGAAATGATCAAGTATGACACATAGAATGGATCTGCTATCCCCGTTTGAATAAGAAAATCTCATTTCAGTAGGCCTTTAAATGTAACTTAGATATTGGGTTTCACTATGTAAAAGTGCTTTGAGTCACTAGAGAAAAGCGCTATATAAATAGAATTCACTTCACCTCACTTGCCCAAGGACAAAACGGCAGTGACTAGTGTAGTGGATTGTCCGAAGCTTAAACAGGCAACAAAAGTAGTTTAGTACAACAAATTTATTTACCCATTATCAGAAGTGCAGGTTGAATTAAGTTGGCCGTGCAGACAGACCACATGTTACTCCGGAGTAAACAAGACACACACAAGCCAAAATCACTCTCGAGTTCCGGTCTTCTGCCATTTTTTATATGTCTCTTGTGCATCATTGTTTGTTATCTAATGCGTCAATGTTTTTCTGTTATCCCTATCTGTTCCATAACAACTCGAATCCTTTAGACAGTCAACACATTCTGTAGACAGGTTGGCACGACTTAACATTCACTTTTGTCCCACTGGCACAGAATAGGAGAGAAATCAAATGAGCGTACATTCCCATTAGACATGCAATATAGGTCAAAGGTCAGAAATTCTACTACATACCCGCCTTCCAGGGTCTTAAGACCCTGGACCAAAACAATTTCTGATGTAGACCACATGTTAAATCTCTACCACAGATAGAGGCAAAAACCTCAATGTTTTTATACGAGGCAAAAATTCCGTCTATGACCCTCCTTCAGAGCAATTAGGTGTGGTGAAATTCGTCCTCTGCATTTGACCCATCCCCTTGTTCACCCCCCGGGAGGTGAGGGGAGCAGTGGGCAGCAGCGGTGCCACGCCCGGGAATCATTTTTGGTGATTTAACCCCCAATTCCAACCTTTGATGCTGAGTGCCAAGCAGGGAGGTAATGGGTCTCATTTTTATAGTCTTTGGTATGACGTGGCCTACCGATCTCAGGGCGGACACTAGGCCACTGAGTAGGTGTTGGACTAGGATGGCAGAAACGGGGATGGAACCTGGAACCCTCAAGTTGCTGGCACGGCCGCTCTACCAACCGAGCGATATACCGCCCAGAGAAGAACACCATGTCTTGAAAAAAGGGTGGAAAAAACAACGGAGAGCAAAGGAAAATTGCCAAATGAGAAGCCAGTGAGAGGGACAAATATGAGAGACAAAATGTCTAGTTCATCGTTTCTCATTGAGCAACCAGGCCCAATCCCACAGTGACTTTCAACCAACCCCCTGCTCAGTGTTGATCCCGATTAGTGTCAAGACCCCCTCCCTCAAAGAAAGTGTCAGAGTAAATGATACGCCTGCCGCAGGGCCTCTGTCTACAGTTGCCATGGGCAGTGACAGCGGTTGTGAACAACTGAGGCTAACACTCAGGGGGAGTAAAACTCCAGTTGAGCAGAATTGGCTGAGAGTGATGAGGAACACAAAGATGACATTGCCATATTCTCGCTGGTGAAATGCAGATTTATTAAAGGCCTACTGAAATGATTTTTTTTTATTTAAACGGGAATAGCAGATCCATTCTGTGTCATACTTGATCATTTCGCGATATTGCCATATTTTTGCTGAAAGAATTTAGTAGAGAAAATTGACGATAAAGTTCGCAACTTTTGCTCGCTGATAAAAAAAAGCCTTGCCTGTAGCGGAAGTAGCGTGACGTCACAGGAGCTAGTATTCCTCACAATTCCCCGTTGTTTACAATGGAGCGAGAGAGATTCGGACCGAGAAAGTGACGATTACCCCATTAATTTGAGCGAGGATGAAAGATTCGTAGATGAGGAACGTTACAGTGAAGGACTTGAGAGACAGTGATGGACGTATCTTTTTTCGCTCTGACCGTAACTTAGGTACAAGCTGGCTCATTGGATTCCACACTATCTCCTTTTTCTATTGTGGATCACGGATTTGTATTTTAAACCACCTGGGATACTATATCCTCTTGAAAATGAGAGTCGAGAACGCGAAATGGACATTCAGTGCCTTTTATCTCCACGACAATACATCGGCGAAATGCTTTAGCTACGAGCTAACGTGATAGCATCGTGCTTTAACTGCATATAGAAACAAAAAATAAACCCCTGACTGGAAGGATAGATAGAAAATCAACAATACTATTAAACCGTGGACATGTAAATAAACGGTTAATGCTTTCCAGGCTGGCGAAGGTTAACAATGCTGTGCTAACGACGCCATTGAAGCTAACTTAGCAACTTAGCAACAGGACCTCACAGAGCTATGCTAAAAACATTAGCTCCCCACCTACGCCAGCCAGCCCTCATCTACTCATCAACACCCGTGCTCACCTGCGTTCCAGCGATCGGCAGAAGGACGAAGGACTTCACCCGATGCGTTTGGCGGCCCGGAGACGTAGGAAGTCAAGGTGAGGTCGGCGGCTAGCGCTCCAACAAAGTCCTCCTGGTTGTGTTGCTGTAGTCCGCTGCTAATACACCGATCCCACCTACAACTGTCTTCTTTGCAGCCTTCATTGTTCATTAAACAAATTGCAAAAGATGTCCAGAATACTGTGGAATTATGAAATGAAAACAGATCTTTTTGTATAGGATTCTACGGGTACCATAACTTCCGTTACTCTGACTTCGTCACGCGCATACGTCATCATACCGCGACGTTTCAGCCGGATATTTCCCGGGAAGTTTTAAATGTCACTTTATAAGTTAACCCGGCCGTATTGGCATGTGTTGCAATGTTAAGATTTCATCATTGATATATAAACTATCAGACTGCGTGGTCGGTAGTAGTGGCTTTCAGTAGGCTTTAAATGTTCCGGACCATAGGGCGCACCAGATTATAAAACGCACTGCCGATGAGCGGGTCTAGTCAGGTCTGTTTTCATACAAAAGGCGCATTAAAGGAGTCATATTATTATGATTTTTTCTAAATGTAAAACTTTTCCTTGTGGTCTACATAACATGTAATGGTGGTTCTTTGGTCCAAATGTTGCATAGATGATGTTTTACAGACCATCTTCAAGCCGCTTTCTGACAGTTGCTTCCGGATGCGCCGTTTTGTGGGCGGTCTTATTTACGTGGCTCACCTTCGTCATCTTTGTTGTAGCGGTGTAGCGTGCAAGGACGGGAGTGGAGGAAGTGTCAAAAGATGGAGCTAACTGTGAAAAATCCCTTGAAAAATCCCTTGAAAAACCGTCAGAGCGGAACTCTCTAATACCTAAAGTTCTTTGGGTGAATAATGTAAACTCACTACACCGGTATGTTTTAGCGCTTTCATGGCGAGTTTACTGACAGATATAAGTAAGAACTTTACACTACTTTGTATTACAAATGGCAACAGTGGAGGATGAATGTCCCTGTAGAGGTTGCCCTCCTGTGGGTTCTCCTGACACAAAGATTCTTCTTGTGAGCCCGGCAGTCTGAGGTAACAGTCTTTTATTTCCATTCAGGAATTGCTTTCCAGCAATATATTTTCAGACTTTTCAGTCCAGCGTGTCTCAGTCCGTGTGTCTTTCTCGGGCTCCAACTCCCACCTCGTGTCTCGTGCCGGCTGCTGCTAATAAAGGCGACGGGTGATTAGATAACAAGGCCCACCTGGGCCGTCTACTCACCTGTCGCTGTCTTCGAGGCCGGTCCTTGCACACCCCGTTCCGCGCCACGCCCTCCTCCGCAGTCCCGTAACAAGAAGATAGAGGAAAAAGAAGAAGTTTATCGACTACGGGGTCGACAAGTACTAAAAGGCAGACTCGCGCAAATTTTAAGGACTTGCAGTGTTTCCCACACATTCATTTATTAGTGGCGGCCCGCCATGAAAGAATTACGTCCGCCACAAATAAAAAATAAAATAAAAAATTAAATTAAAAAAATTAAAAATACAAAAAAAATAAAACATTTGGTTTTTTTTTGTTTTGTTTTTTTGTCCTCTCCAGCTTTTCAGGCAAATCATATAGTTGATGTAGATGCCCATATCGGCTGTTCACATTTACTTTACAAAAAAGAAGTGTAGGATATTTCTCTTGTTGCCTTATTTGTATTTGACTTTATTAAATGTATTTATATTAGAAACACAACATGTGTATATAACAAAGGGTGCAAAGTCTGCAGGCAGTAGGAAACACATGGTTAAGTGTAGGGAGTAAAACTGATGGCAGTCTAAAGTTCAAGATTTTTGGAGCTCTTTGTTCAGTGGATCAGATGTTTGATGAAGCTCTGTGTCTATCTACCACCACTACTGTTTTCTGTTTATTTGTTACTGACTGTGGCAGGACACCTCTGCCTCTGTTTCACTTTATGTTGCTGGTAAAGAATATGCTTGTAGTAGTAGGCTAAAGTTAAATTATTTAGTGTGCACTAATTAAAGGGGCAGAGCTTTAAGACATTTTAGATTTTATATTTTATAAGATATATTTTTTGTAAGAACCACAATTAATAAATATATTAATCTGTATATCTGTATATAAATATGTACATAAAGTATTGTAATTATATTGTAAAATGGATGGATGGATGGAAGTTTAAAACAAAACTGTTATTATTAATTAGTAGGTATACATTTTTTTAGCCTTTTTAGAGAAAATCAAATCATTGTAGTAAATTATGCAAATTACTCGATGATGTCATGGTAACCACGCCCATAGCCACGCCCCCACCGCCACAGGTATCTTGGCAGTTTATGGGAAACACTGACGTATGCAGATCTCAAATACAGATCAGCAGGTACCAGAAGGTAAGAAAATTTGCTTTTGCATAATATTGCGAAACAAAACAACAGATACCGTATTTCCTTGAATTGGCGCAGGGAATATAATATTCGCACGTCTAGAATTACTGCCGGGTCAAACTCGTTTCTCAAAATAATTAACGCATGCTTGGCCTTATCGCCGGTTTATTATTGAAGCCGGATCAAATTCGTTTCGCAAAATATTAATTTTATTATCGCATGTCTATAATTTTCACCGGGTCAAACTCGTTTTGCAAAATATTTAGCATATGGCT
Organism: Entelurus aequoreus; assembly: GCF_033978785.1. NCBI lineage: Eukaryota > Metazoa > Chordata > Actinopteri > Syngnathiformes > Syngnathidae > Entelurus > Entelurus aequoreus. The sequence continues at coordinate 88,198,332 of NC_084734.1, read as the reverse complement.
AGAACTTCCACCGGGTCAAATTTGTTACGTCACGAGTGACGCATCTGTCCTCATTTTCAAAATGGAGGAAGCTGCTTTCAGTAGTTTACAATCGCACAAAGGAAAAAAGATAAAGAGCTATTCAGTAGGATTTAAGGTCCAAGCTATTGAATACCGGTACAGTATGCTAAAAAGAACAGTAAGCAGCTATGTTTTATTAATATACCGTAGCTGCGTGTGTCAAATACTGTATAAGTCATTAAATGACTCCCGCCTCCTGGTGGTAGAGGGCGCTGCCGCGCTAGTGATCCTTCTTGCGACTTCCTGTACTGCAGAAGAAGTGAACACACGCAGCAAGAGATTTTTTTTCTTCCTTCTAACATGGAGGATTACATACCAGTATCTAAAATAAAACATTTTTCTAAACTGGACTTTCAATGGAAGCAGGAGGTAATAATTAAAGGAATATCTCCATCGAGACAGAGAGACTTTTAAAACGGAAAAAAGAAAATAATGAAGACTTCTATAAACAAGTTATCCATGCTTTTGGTCAGAAGGAGCTGCAAATGGACTCCATTTATAAGTACAGGTAAGGCCATAATAACGTTTTTTTTAATTAAATGTGCTTTTCATGATGGTATGCTTACATCACACTCAAAGCGCACGTCTAAATTGTATGGATTCCTCTTGGTAAACGCCGGAGTGAGAAGAGGTTTTAAAATAATTACCGCATGCACGGCCATCCCGCCGGTTTCCGGTAAACGCAGGAGTGACAGGAGGTTTTAAATTAATTAGCGCCCCTGCGGCTATTCAAGGAAATACGGTAATATGTCTTACCTTGTACACACACCATAATAATACTCGTATGTTGAAGCACAGTACAATCCATCAAGCGGTGCGGCTTCATGGCTTACCAAAGTCGTACTAAAACATTGTTATGTATATTTTCAATGGAACGCATAAAATGTTGGTGTTGTTTACTTGAGTAATATTGCAGTCTACATGTATCTCTTATGTGTGACTGCCATGTACTGATCAAACTTACCATTTCACCATGTACCAAATAAAATAGCTTCGAGGTCGGGAAGCACAACCAAAATGAGTCTGTACATTCGGCGCACCGGGTTGTAAGGCGCACTGTCGAGTTTTGAGAAAATGAAAGGATTTTAAGTGCGCCTTATAGTCCGAAAAATACGGTACTTATTTGTTGACCGTGAGTGACGCTCGGTTGGCCACCATGACGCACCTGTTCCATTCTATGAAAGCTCTTCAGAACGTACGCCAATTCTTTGGAGTCTTGTATTCTGTTCTTCTGATCAAGTGTGCTTGACATTGTGTACTCTTTGATGGTAGACCCGCACTCAAACATGAAGCCACAGGCTTTTGCAATCTTCACATGTTTTCGTACATTTTTCAGTTCTGCCGTATCATTGACAATAATCCCTCATCTCAAGTCTTGCTCTCCAGTGTCTACTTGCACTACGAAGCCACAAAATATGACTTCAAAGCCAACGTAGATGCTTTTGGGATTCTTGGATATTTTCTATGCAGACTCACATCCTCACCGTGTTTGACAGCCAGCAGCTGGTGGATGAGAGCGGGTCTAAGATCAGACGGACCTAGTACTCTTCCTGACGTGGTCCACTGCTGCTGTGAGGAGCGGTTCACAGGGGACCTACGTGACACGACAGAACCGCACTCGCCTCCTCCTCTGGGTCCGCACTCATGTCACTTTCCACTCCACCACCAGATGCTCCTGAACTGTAACTTGCGTTATAAGTCTTTGTGGTGAATTATACCATGTACCATTTTCTTATATGATTGTGAGCTGGCATGTGTTTGTATTTGGTCCTTTAGAGGATTATTCTACTAAGGTCAAAAGTGCATCACAAACTCTCCAGAGAGTGGTGGCCTATGCCCCCAGGAAATTGGAATCCTATAGAAGTGCAGGTTTGGATTTTAGGAGTGATCATAAAAACATTACCAACATTTGGTAGGATGCCCCCACAGGTAGGAGTAGATGGCTGCGCTTCAGAGCAGCGGCTTCTTGCGAGCGCTCCTGGAAGTGTAGACCGATTTGGCAAAAATACCCCTCAATTCAGTCAATTTCATGGCTGGCTCACAGCGTGTTCACTCCGTGATCACTTACGACCGACTTACGATTCTGGATGTGGAGAGATCGGGCCATTTTGGGCTGAAAGATGCGTGTACGATGGACCTACTCGCTAGCTTGGGAATTCTTCGCGAGCTACATCCAGCAGTGGCCTTTGAAGCAGCGGCGTCGACTACCAGCGGAGACCGTCAGCGAAAGAGACGTAAGCGATGCGCTCGGAAGCAGAAGCGGGGGTGCCGGGCGGGGCTAACAACAAAGCTAAATGCGTTGTTGTTAGTGGGGCTAACGAAAAAGCTAAATGCTAATCCACAAAGAAGCGCTAATAAGGAGTCTGTTAAGCTAGAACTAGCCAGCGCCTGGCTGGATAATCCCTGCACACAGCAATTCTTCTAGAATAATATACAACTCACATAATGTTTTTTCTGCGTCAGAGGTGGACATGCATTTTACTGAGGTGGCAAACAATCTAAAAATTCCTGTCATATCAATTCCTAGATATGGTCGAAATTATTTAAAGTGCACTATGCATAATAAACGTAACATTATTAATATTGCTACTACGGATACTTTCAACAAAAACCCCTCAAAACAGCCCACTACCTATAATATGGGCTTTTTAAACATAAGGTCATTGTCTTCCAAAACGTTATTAGTTAATGAAGTCATCAGAGACAACAATCTTGATGTCGTTGGTCTAGCCGAGACCTGGCTCAAACCAGACGATTTTTTTGCGCTGGGTGAGGCGTCTCCTCCTGGCTATGCCGGAACGCATATTGCCCGCCCCATTAAAAGGGGTGGGGGTGTTGCACTAATATACAACAAAAACTTTAGCCTTACCTCGGACCTAAATAATAAATATAACTCGTTTGAGGTGCTTACTGTGAGGTTTGTCACACCGCTGCCTCTGCACCTGGCCGTCATCTACCGCCCCCCAGGGCCCTATTCGGACTTTATCAATGAATTTTCAGAGTTCGTTGCTGATCTAGTGACGCACGCCGACAATATAATCATAATGGGAGACTTTAACATCCATATGAATACCCCATCGGACCCTCCATGCGTGGCGCTCCAGACTATAATTGATAGCTGTGGTCTTACACAAATAATAAATTAACCCACGCATCGCAACGGTAATACGATAGCTCTAGTGCTTGTCAGGGGTGTCACCACCTCTAAAGTTACGATACTCCCGTACACTAAAGTAATGTCCGATCATTACCTTATAAAATTCGAAGTTCTGACTCATTGTCAACAAACTAATAATAATAATAATAACTACTATAGCAGCCGCAACATTAATACTGCCACAACGACGACTCTTACTGACCTACTGCCTTCAGTAATGGCACCATTCCCAAATTATGTGGGCTCTATTGATAACCTCACTAACAGCTTTAACGACGCCCTGCGCGACACCATTGATAGTGTAGCACCGCTAAAGCTAAAAAGGGCCCCTAAAAGGCGCACCCCATGGTTTACAGAAGAAACTAAAGCCCAGAAATTATCATGTAGAAAGCTGGAACGCAAATGGCGCGCGACTAAACTTGAGGTTTTCCATCAAGCATGGAGTGATAGTTTAATAACTTATAAACGCATGCTTACCTCAGCTAAAGCTAAATATTACTCAAATCTCATCCACCTCAACAAAAATGATCCTAAATTTTTGTTTAGTACAGTAGCATCGCTAACCCAACAAGGGACTCCTCCCAGTAGCTCCACCCACTCAGCAGATGACTTTATGAATTTCTTTAATAAGAAAATTGAAGTCATTAGAAAAGAGATTAAAGACAATGCATCTCAGCTACAACTGGGTTCTATTAACACAAATACGACTGTATATACGACGGACATTGCCCTCCAAAATAGTTTCTCTCTCTTTGATTAAATAACATTGGAGGAATTGTTAAAATGTGTAAATGGGACAAAACAAACAACATGTTTACTTGACCCAATTCCTGGGAAACTTATCAAGGAGCTTTTTGTTTTATTAGGTCCATCAGTGTTAAATATTATAAACTTATCACTTTCCTCTGGTACTGTTCCTCTAGCATTCAAAAAAGCGGTTATTCATCCTCTACTCAAAAGACCTAACCTCGATCCTGACCTCATGGTGAACTACCGGCCGGTGTCCCACCTACCGTTTATCTCGAAAATTCTCGAAAAAATTGTCGCACAGCAGCTAAATGAACACTTAGCGTCTAACAATATCTGTGAACCTTTTCAATCCGGTTTCAGGGCAAATCACTCTACGGAGACAGCCCTCGCAAAAATGACTAATGATCTATTGCTAACGATGGATTCTGATGCGTCATCTATGTTGCTGCTTCTTGATCTTAGCGCCGCTTTCGATACCGTTGATCATAATATTTTATTAGAGCGTATCAAAACACGTATTGGTATGTCAGACTTAGCCTTGTCTTGGTTTAACTCTTATCTTACTGACAGGATGCAGTGTGTCTCCCATAACAATGTGACCTCGGACTATGTTAAGGTAACGTGCGGAGTTCCCCAGGGTTCGGTTCTTGGCCCTGCACTCTTTAGTATTTACATGCTGTCGCTAGGTGACATCATACGCAAATACGGTGTTAGCTTTCACTGTTATGCTGATGACACTCAACTCTACATGCCCCTAAAGCTGACCAACACGCCGGATTGTAGTCAGCTGGAGGCGTGTCTTAATGAAATTAAACAATGGATGTCCACTAACTTTTTGCAACTCAACGCTAAGAAAACGGAAATGCTGATTATCGGTCCTGCTCAACACCGACATCTATTTAATAATACCACCTTAACATTTGACAACCAAACAATTAAACAAGGAGACTCGGTAAAGAATCTGGGTATTATCTTCCACCCAACTCTCTCGTTTGAGTCACACATTAAGAGTGTTACTAAAACGGCCTTCTTTCATCTCCGTAATATCGCTAAAATTCGTTCCATCTTGTCCACTAGCGACGCTGAGATCATTATTCATGCGTTCGTTACATCTCGTCTCGATTACTGTAACGTTTTATTTTCGGGCCTCCCTATGTCTAGCATTAAAAGATTACAGATGGTACAAAATGCGGCTGCTAGACTTTTGACAAAAACAAGAAAGTTTGATCATATTACGCCTATACTGTACATATATACATATATACATACCTATACTGGCTCACTTGCACTGGCTTCCTGTGCACCTAAGATGCGACTTTAAGGTTTTACTACTTACGTATAAAATACTACACGGTCAAGCTCCTGCCTATCTTGCCGATTGTATTGTACCATATGTCCCGGCAAGAAATCTGCGTTCAAAGAACTCCGGCTTATTAGTGATTCCCAGAGCCCAAAAAAAGTCTGCGGGCTATAGAGCGTTTTCTATTCGGGCTCCAATACTATGGAATGCCCTCCCGGTAAAAGTTAGAGATGCTACCTCAGTAGAAGCATTTAAGTCTCATCTTAAAACTCATTTGTATACTCTAGCCTTTAAATAGACTCCCTTTTTAGACCAGTTGATCTGCCGTTTCTTTTCTTTTCTTTTCTACTCTGCTCCGGGGTGGACCGCTAGCCTGTCCATCAGATGGGGACATCTCTACGCTGCTGACCCGTCTCCGCTCGGGATGGTTCCCGCTGGCCCCACCATGGACTGGACTTTCGCTGATGTGTTGGACTTTCACAATATTATGTCAGACCCACTCGACACCGAGGATGTCGTTGTGGCTTGTACAGCCCTTTGAGACACTTGTGATTTAGGGCTATATAAATTAACATTGATTGATTGATAGGGGTCGGCGGTCACCCGACTCAAACTGATCGGAGGAATAATGTCAAGGAAAGATTGACTGGCCAGACTGACCGGCTCCAATGCTAGAACTACAAAGAGTAATGGTCTTTGTGTAAAAGGTATTTAAGGAGAGTGGTCTGAGAGGACATCAGAAGAGTAATCAGGCCCATACCCTTTCCCCTGGAGCTGCAGTTCCAGTCTGAGGCTCGCTGAAACAAATAAAGCTTTTTGTTCGACGATTCGGACAAAGAATGTTTTTAAAGTACCGCAATTCTTATTTGTGACGATTGTTAATCAATTCTAAACTTTAAAAAAAAACATTATTATATTTTTTATTTTTCATTATTTACTATGTTTAATCGATCCTTTCCATCCACTCAAGCAAATCATTAGGGGTGTCAAAAAAAATCGATTTTTGAAAGTATCGCCATTCTTATTTGTAACAATTCTTAATCACCTCAAAAATATTAAAAAAAACAATTCCTTTATTTCTTATGTTTTTTTTTTGTTTTTTTTAATCGGTCCTGTCCAGCCACTCAAGCAAATCATTAGGGGTGTCAAAAAAAAAAAATATTTTTTTTAAAGTACCGCAATTCTTATTTGTGACCATTCTTAATCAATTCTAAACTTGAAAAAAAACATTATTTTATTTTTTATTTTTTATTATTCTATTTTTTTAATCGGTCCTGTCCATCCACTCAGGCAAATCATTAGGGGTGTCAAAAAATAGTTTGTTTTTTTTTAAAGTACCGCAATTCTTATTTATGACAATTCTTAATCAATTCTAAACTTAAAAAAACCAACATTATTAAATGTTTTTATTTTTTTATTCTATTTTTTTTAATCGGTCCTGTTCATCCACTCGGGCAAATCCCTAAGGGTGTCAAAAAAATCGATTTTTGAAAGTATCGCCATTCTTATTTGTGACAATTCTTAATCACCTCAAAAATATTTAAAAAACAATTCCTTTAATTTTTATGGTTTTTTTTGTTTTTTTTAATCCGTCCTGTCCAGCCACTAGGGGTGTCAAAAAAAAAAAAAAAAAAAAAAAAGTTTAAAGTACCGCAATTCTTATTTGTGACAATTCTTAATCAATTCTAAACTTAAAAATAAAAACATTATTTAATTTTTTTATTTTTTCATTTTAACTTTTTAAATCGGTCCTGTCCATCCACTCAAGCAAATCATTAGGAGTGTCAAAAAAAAAAAATTTCAAGTACCACAATTCTTATTTGTGACAATTCTTAATCAATTCTAAACTTGAAAAAAAAACATTATTATTTTTTTTTTTTTTTTTTTTTTTTTTTTTTAATTGGTCCTGTCCAGCCACTCAGGCAAATCATCAGGGGTGTCAAAAAAAACGATTTTTTAAAGTATCGCCATTCTAATTTGGAACAATTCTTAATCACCTCAAAAATATAAAAAAAGACAATTCCTTTATTTTTTATGTTTTTTTTTTTTAATCGGTCCTGTCCAGCCACTCTGGCAAATCATTAGGGGTGTAAAAAAAAATCGATTTTTGAAAGTATCGCCATTCTTATTTGTGACAATTCTTAATCACCTCAAAAATATTAAAAAAATATTCCTTTATTTTTTTATGTTTTTTTTTTTTTTTTTTTTAAATCGGTCCTTTACAGCCACTCAGGCAAATCATTAGGGGTGTCAAAAAAATAATAATAATAATAATTTAAAGTACCGCAATTCTTATTTGTGACAACTCTTAATCAATTTTAAATTTAAAAAAAACATCATGATTTTATTATTTTTTTTTTTTTTTTTTTTTTTAAATCGGTCCTCTCCAGCCATTAGGGTTAGAGGGTTAGGGTTAGGGTTAGGGTTAGGGTTAGGGTTATGGTTAGGGTTAAGGTTAGGGTTAGGTTTAATCGGTCCTGTCCAGCCACTCAGGCAAATCATTAGGGGTGTCAAAAATTTTTTTATTTTTTTTAAAAGTACCGCAATTCTTATTTGTGACAATTCTTAATCAATTCTAAACTTAAAAATAAAAACATTATTTTATTTTTTTATTTTTTTATTTTAACTTTTTAAATCGGTCCTGTCCATCCACTCAAGCAAATCATTAGGAGTGTCAAAGAAAAATAAAAAAATTTAAAGTACCGCAATTCTTATTCGTGACAATTCTTAATCAATTCTAAACTTGAAAAAAAAACATTATTTTTTTTATTTATTTATTTATTTTTTTATTGGTCCTGTCCAGCCACTCAGGCAAATCATTAGGGGTGTCAAAAAAATCGATTTTTGAAAGTATCGCCATTCTTATTTGGAACAATTCTTAATCACCTCAAAAATATAAAAAAAACCAATTCCTTTATTTTTTATGTATTTTTTTTTTTTAATCGGTCCTGTCCAGTCACTCAGGCAAATCATTAGGGGTGTCAAAAAAAATTGATTTTTGAAAGTATTGCCATTCTTATTCGTGACAATTCTTAATCACCTCAAAAATATTAAAAAAAATATTCCTTTATCTTTTTATGTATTTTTTTTTTTTTTTTTTTTAATCGGTCCTTTCCAGCCACTCAGGCAAAATCATTAGGGGTGTCAAAAAAAATAAAAATAATAATTTAAAGTACCGCAATTCTTATTTGTGACAACTCTTAATCAATTTTAAATAAAAAAACAAACATTATTTTATTTTTTATCTTTTATCATTATTATTTTTTTAATCGGTCCTCTCCAGCCAGAAGTATCGCCATTCTTATTTGTGACAATACTTAATCACCTCAAGAATATAAAAAAACAATTATTTTATTTTTTATTTTTTATGTTTTTTTTTATGTTTTTTTTTTTTAATCGGTCCTGTCCAGCCACTCTGGCAAATCATTAGGGGTGTAAAAAAAAATCGATTTTTGAAAGTATCGCCATTCTTATTTGTGACAATTCTTAATCACCTCAAAAATATTTAAAAAATATTCCTTTATTTTTTTATGTTTTTTTTTTTTTTTTTTTTAAATCGGTCCTTTACAGCCACTCAGGCAAATCATTAGGGGTGTCAAAAAAATAATAATAATAATAATTTAAAGTACCGCAATTCTTATTTGTGACAACTCTTAATCAATTTTAAATTTAAAAAAAACATCATGATTTTATTATGTTTTTATTTTTTATTTTTTTTAAATCGGTCCTCTCCAGCCATTAGGGTTAGAGGGTTAGGGTTAGGGTTAGGGTTAGGGTTAGGGTTATGGTTAGGGTTAAGGTTAGGGTTAGGTTTAATCGGTCCTGTCCAGCCACTCAGGCAAATCATTAGGGGTGTCAAAAAAATTTGTATTTTTTTTAAAAGTACCGCAATTCTTATTTGTGACAATTCTTAATCAATTCTAAACTTAAAAATAAAAACATTATTTTATTTTTTTATTTTTTTATTTTAACTTTTTAAATCGGTCCTGTCCATCCACTCAAGCAAATCATTAGGAGTGTCAAAGAAAAATAAAAAAATTTAAAGTACCGCAATTCTTATTCGTGACAATTCTTAATCAATTCTAAACTTGAAAAAAAAACATTATTTTTTTTATTTATTTATTTATTTTTTTATTGGTCCTGTCCAGCCACTCAGGCAAATCATTAGGGGTGTCAAAAAAATCGATTTTTGAAAGTATCGCCATTCTTATTTGGAACAATTCTTAATCACCTCAAAAATATAAAAAAAAACAATTCCTTTATTTTTTATGTATTTTTTTTTTTTAATCGGTCCTGTCCAGTCACTCAGGCAAATCATTAGGGGTGTCAAAAAAAATTGATTTTTGAAAGTATTGCCATTCTTATTCGTGACAATTCTTAATCACCTCAAAAATATTAAAAAAAATATTCCTTTATCTTTTTATGTATTTTTTTTTTTTTTTTTTTTTAATCGGTCCTTTCCAGCCACTCAGGCAAAATCATTAGGGGTGTCAAAAAAAATAAAAATAATAATTTAAAGTACCGCAATTCTTATTTGTGACAACTCTTAATCAATTTTAAATAAAAAAACAAACATTATTTTATTTTTTATCTTTTATTATTATTATTTTTTTAATCGGTCCTCTCCAGCCAGAAGTATCGCCATTCTTATTTGTGACAATACTTAATCACCTCAAGAATATAAAAAAACAATTATTTTATTTTTTATTTTTTATGTTTTTTTTTTGTTTTGTTTTTTTAATCGGTCCTGTCCATCCACTCAGGCAAATCACTAAAGGTGTCAAAAAAATCGATTTTTGAAAGTATCGCCATTCTTATTTGTAACCATTTTTAATCACCTCAAAAATATAAAAAAAACAATTCCTTTATTTTTTATGTTTTTTTTGTTTTTTTAATCAGTCCTGTCCAGCCACTCAGGAAAATCATTAGGGGTGTCAAAATGTTTTTTTGTTTTTTTGAAGTACCGCAATTCTTATTTGTGACAATTCTTAATCAATTCTAAACTTAAAGGCCTACTGAAACCCACTACTACCGACCACGCAGTCTGATAGTTTATATATCAATGATGAAATCTTAACATTATAACACATGCCAATACGGCCGGGTTAACTTATAAAGTGACATTTTAAATTTGCCGCTAAACTTCCGGTTCGAAACGCCTCTGAGGATGACGTATGCGTGTGACGTAGCCCGGCGAACACGGGTATGCCTTCCACATTGAAGCCGATACGAAAAAGCTCTGTTTTCATTTCATAATTCCACAGTATTCTGGACATCTGTGTTCGTGAATCTGTTTCAATCATGTTCATTGCATTATGGAGAAGGAAGCCGAGCAAGCAAAGAAGAAAGTTGTCGGTGCGAAATGGACGTATTTTTCGAACGTAGTCAGCCACAACAGTACACAGCCGGCGCTTCTTTGTTTACATTCCCGAAAGATGCAGTCAAGATGGAAGAACTCGGATAACAGAGACTCTAACCAGGAGGACTTTTGATTTGGATACACAGACGCCTGTAGAGAACTGGGACAACACAGACTCTTACCAGGATTACTTTGATTTGGATGACAAAGACGCAGACGTGCTACTGTGAGTATGCAGCTTTGGCTTTTTTTTGCGTATGTATGTAACTTTTTAAAAATATATAAGCTTTATGAACCTTGGGTTAGGTGAACGGTCTTTTGGGCTGAGTGGTTGTGTGTGTTGATCATGTGTTTGAATTGTATTGGCGTGTTCTATGGAGCTAGGAGCTAGCAGAGGAGCTAGGAGCTAGCATAACATGTACCGTACCGTACGTGCGCGTCATGTACGTAACTTTTTAAAAATATATAAGCTTTATGAACCTTGGGTTAGGTGAACAGTCTTTTGGGCTGAGTGATTGTGTGTGTTGATCAGGTGTTTGAATTGTATTGGCGTGTTCTATGGAGCTAGGAGCTAGCAGAGGAGCTAGGAGCTAGCATAACAAACACGCAGGTGTTTTTATGCAGGATTAATTTGTGGCATATTAAATATAAGCCTGGTTGTGTTGTGGCTAATAGAGTATATATATGTCTTGTGTTTATTTACTGTTGTAGTCATTCCCAGCTGAATATCAGGTACCGTGAGTATGCAGCCTTGGCTGCTAAACATTCGATAACTTGACCGTATGTGCGCGTCACGTACGTAACTTTTTTAAAATATATAAGCTTTATGAACCTTGGGTTAGGTAAACGGTCTTTTGGGCTGAGTGATTGTGTGTGTTGATCAGGTGTTTGAATTGTATTGGCGTGTTCTATGGAGCTAGGAGCTAGCAGAGGAGCTAGGAGCTAGCATAACAAACACGCAGGTGTTTTTATGCAGGATTAATTTGTGGCATATTAAATATAAGCCTGGTTGTGTTGTGGCTAATAGAGTATATATATATGTCTTGTGTTTATTTACTGTTGTAGTCATTCCCAGCTGAATATCAGGTCCCACCCGCCTCTCACAGCATCTTCCCTATCTGAATAGCTTCAACTCCCCACTAGTCCTTCACTTGCACTTTACTCATCCACAAATCTTTCATCCTCGCTCAAATTAATGGGGAAATTGTCGCTTTCTCTGTCCGAATCTCTCTCACTTCATGCGGCCATCATTGTAAACAATAGGGAACTTTGCGTATATGTTCAACTGACTACGTCACGCTACTTCCGGTAGGTGCAAGCCTTTTTTTTATCAGATACCAAAAGTTGCGATCTTTATCGTCGTTGTTCTATACTAAATCCTTTCAGCAAAAATATGGCAATATCGCGAAATGATCAAGTATGACACATAGAATAGATCTGCTATCCCCGTTTAAATAAAAAAAATTCATTTCAGTAGGCCTTTAAAAAAAACAACATTATTTTATTTTTTTTATTTTTTATTTTTTTAATCGGTCCTGTTCATCCACTCAGGAAAATCCCTAAGGGTGTCAAAAAAATCGGTTTTTGAAAGTATCGCCATTCTTATTTGTGACAATTCTTAATCACATCAAAAATATTAAAAAAAACTATTATTTTATTTTTTATGTATTTTTTATTTTTTATTTTTTTTAATCGGTCCTGTCCATCCACTCAGGCAAATCACTAAAGGTGTCAAAAAAATTGATTTTTGAAAGTATCGCCATTCTCATTTGAGACAATTTTTAATCACCTCAAAAATATAAAAAAAACAATTATTTTATTTGTTATGTTTTTTTTATTTTTTTATTTTTTTTAATTGGTCCTGTCCATCCACTCAATCAAATCACTAAAGGTGTCAAAAAAAATTATTTTTGAAACTATCGCCATTCTTATTTGAGACAATTTTTAATCACCTCAAAAATACAAAAAAAACAATTATTTTATTTGTTATGTTTTTTTATTTTTTTATTTTTTTTTAATTGGTCCTGTCCATCCACTCAGGCAAATCACTAAAGGTGTCAAAAAAATCGATTTTTGAAAGTATCGCCATTCTTATTTGTGACTATTTTTAATCACCTCAAAAATATGAAAAAAAAAAATTCCTTTATTTTTTATGTTTTTTTTTTTTTTTTAATCCGTCCTGTCCAGCCACTAGGAGTGTCAAAAAAATATATATTTTTTTTTAAAGTACCGCAATTCTTATTTGTGACAATTCTTAATCAATTCTAAACTTAAAAATAAAAACATTATTTTATTTTTTTATTTTAACTTTTTAAATCGGTCCTGTCCAGCCACTCAGGCAAATCATTAGGGGTGTCAAAAAAAATCGATTTTTTAAAAATATCGCCATTCTTATTTGGAACAATTCTTAATCAATTCTAAACTTGAAAAAAAAACATTTTTTTAATTTTTAATTTTAATTTTTTTAATTTTAATTGGTCCTGTCCAGCCACTCAGGCAAATCAATAGGGGTGTCAAAAAAATAGATTTTTTAAAATATCGCCATTCTTATTTGTGACAATTCTTAATCACCTCAAAGATATAAAAAAAAGACAATTCCTTTAATTTTTATGTTTTTTGTTTTTTTTAATCGGTCCTGTCCAGCCAGTCAGGCAAATCATTAGGGGTGTCAAAAAAAATCAATTTTTGAAAGTATCGCCATTCTTATTTGTGACAATTCTTAATCACCTCAAAAATATTAAAAAAAATATTCCTTTATTTTTTTATGTTTTTTTTTTTTTTTTTTTTTTTTTTTAATCGGTCCTTTCCAGCCACTCAGGCAAATCATTAGGGGTGTCAAAAAAATCGATTTTTTTAAAGTATCGCCATTCTTATTTGGAACAATTCTTAATCAATTCTAAACTTGAAAAAAAAACATAATTTTTTTAATTTATTTATTTATTTATTTTTTATTTTAATTGGTCCTGTCCAGCCACTCAGGCAAATCATTAGGGGTGTCAAAAAAATCGATTTTTTTAAAGTATCGCTATTCTTATTTGGAACAATTCTTAATCACCTCAAAAATATAAAAAAAAGACAATTCCTTTATTTTTTATGTTTTTTTTTTTTTTAATCGGTCCTGTCCAGTCAATCAGGCAAATCATTAGGGGTGTCAAAAAAAATCGATTTTTGAAAGTATCGCCATTCTTATTTGTGACAATTCTTAATCACCTCAAAAATATTAAAAAAAATATTCCTTTATTTTTTTATGTTTTTTTTTTTTTTTTTTTTTTTTTTTTTTAAATAATGTCCTGCCCAGCTTCTCGGGCAAATCATATAGTAGATGTAGATGCCCATATCGGCTGTTCAGATTTACTTTACAAAAGAGAAGTGTAGGATACTTCTCTTGTTGCCTTACTTGTATTTTGACTTTATTAAATGTATTTATATTATCATTTGGTGCAGCCGGGCCGGAGCAGGAGGGGATAGAAAGAGAGAAAAAGGAAGACAGAGGGGGGAATTGTGGGGACAATAGGGGGATTAGACAGAGAGACAAAAACAACAACAACAAACACAACAACAACAACAACAACAACAACAGAGCAACATCAGCAAATACGACATGTACAAATATGATGGTAAAAGTAATAGCAAATAAGCAGTTAGCGAAAAATTTAAAAAAAAATACAGAAATGACAATGAGCATTATTACACTAAAAATGGAGCAATATGAATACCAATAGAAATAGTGCTATTGATAATAAACAATACTAGTACTTTACCTTTATTATCAACAATACAATTGTTCAAATGCAACAATACATATATGTAATGATAACTTGAGATATGAAAGAATGCAGAAAAATGGAGGGGAAGAAAGAGAAGCAACCTACATTAACCTTGTAGATTGTTATAGTAACAATAGGTTAAGCTTTGTCAGTGTGCCATGTGTTATACCCAGTTTACCCTAGGGCAACAACGTTAATATATGTTTGATGAAACGTGATTATGCGCATGAGTGTATGTGTGCATATGTACTTGTATATGTACAGTATGTGTATATGTGTGCTTGTACAGTGAATGTATATGTACAGTATGTGTATATGTGTGTACAGCAAATGTATATGTACAGTATGTGTATACAGTATGTGTGTTTGAACAGTGAATGTATATGTACAGTATGTGTAAATGTGTGTTTGTACAGTGAATGTATATGTACAGTATATGTATGTGTGTGTTTGTACAGTGAATGTATATGTACAGTATGTGTATGTGTGTGTTTGTACAGTGAGTGTATATGTACAGTATGTGTATATGTATGTTTTTACAGTGAATGTATATGTACAGTATGTGTATACAGTATGTTTGTATAATGAATGTGCGTGTGGATGTACGAACTTTGAGTGTGTAAAAAAAAAAAAAAAAAAAAATTTAAAGTACCCTAATTCTTATTTGTGACAACTCTTAATCAATTTTAAATGAAAAAAACAACATTATTTTATTTTTTATTTTTTATTATTTTATTTTTTTTAATCGGTCCCCTCCAGCCATTAGGGTTAGAGGGTTAGGGTTAGGATTAAGGTTAGGGTTAGGTGTTATAGGAGGTTAGGGTTAGGGTTAGGTTTAATCGGTCCTGTCCAGCCATTCAGGCAAATCATTTGGGGTGTCAAAAAAAAAAAAAAAAAAAAAAAAATTTAAAGTACCGCAATTCTTATTTGTGACAACTCTTAATCAATTTTAAATGAAAAAAAAACATTATTATTATTATTATTTGCTTTTTTTATTTTTTTTTTTAATCGGTCCCCTCCAGCCATTAGGGTTAGAGGGTTAGGGTTAGGGTTAGGGTTAGGGTTAGGGTTAGGTGTTATAGGAGGTTAGGGTTAGGGTTAGGGTTAGGTTTAATCGGTCCTGTCCAGCCATTCAGGCAAATCATTTGGGGTGTCAAAAAAATAATAATATTTTTTTTTAAAGTACCGCAATTCTTATATATGACAATTCTTAATCAATTCTAAACTTGAAAAAAAAACTTTTTTTTTTTTTTTTAATCGGTTCTGTCCAGCCACTCAGGCAAATCATTTGGAGTGTCAAAAACAAACAAACAAACAAAAAATTTAAAGTACCGCAATTCTTATTTGTGACAACTCTTAATCAATTTTAAATTAAAAAAAATATGTTTTTTTTTTGTTTTTTGTTTTTTTGTTTTTTAATCAGTCCTCTACAGCCATTAGGGTTAGAGGGTTAGGGTTAGGGGTAGGGTTAGGGTTAGGTGTTATAGGAGGTTAGGGTTAGGGTTAGGGTTAGGTTTAATCGGTCCTGTCCAGCCACTCAGGCAAATCATTTGGGGTGTCAAAAAAAAAAAAAAAAAAAATACAAAATTTAAAGTAACGCAATTCTTATTTGTGACAACTCTTAATCAATTTTAAATAAAAAAAAACAACATTATTTTATTTTTTATTTTTTATTATTTTAATTTTTTTTATCGGTCCTCTCCACCATTAGGGTTAGAGGGTTGGGGTTAGGGTTAGGGTTAGGGTTAGGTGTTATAGGAGGTTAGGGTTAGGGTTAGGGTTAGGGTTAGGGTTAGGGTTAGGGTTAGGTTTAATCGGTCCTGTCCAGCCATTCAGGCAAATCATTTGGGTTGTCAAAAAAAAACAAAAAAAAAACAAATTTAAAGTAACGCAATTCTTATTTGTGACAACCCTTAATCAATTTTAAATTTAAAAAAAAAACACATTATTTTATTTTTTATTATTTTAATTTTTTTATCGGTCCTCTCCACCATTAGGGTTAGAGGGTTAGGGTTAGGGTTAGGGTTAGGTGTTATAGGAGGTTGGGGTTAGGGTTAGGTTTAATCGGTCCTGTTCAGCCATTCAGGCAAATCATTTGGGGTGTCAAAAAAATAAAATAAAAAAAAAAATTTAAAGTACCGCAATTCTTATTTGTGACAACCCTTAATCAATTTTAAATAAAAAAAAAAAACATTATTTTATTTTTTATTTTTCATTATTTTTTTTTTTTTTAATCGGTCCCCTCCAGCCATTAGGGTTCGAGGGTTAGGGTTAGGGTTAGGGTTAGGTGTTATAGGAGGTTAGGGTTAGGGTTAGGGTTAGGGTTAGGGTTAGGGTTAGGGTTAGGTTTAATCAGTCCTGTCCAGCCATTCAGGCAAATCATTTGGGGTGTCAAAAAAAAAAATTTAACGTAACGCAATTCTTATTTGTGACAACTCTTAATCAATTTTAAATAAATAAAAAAACACATTATTTTATTTTTTATTTTTTATTATTTTAATTTTTTTATCGGTCCTCTCCACCATTAGGGTTAGAGAGTTAGGGTTAGGGTTAGGGTTAGGTGTTATAGGAGGTTGGGGTTAGGGTTAGGTTTAATCGGTCCTGTTCAGCCATTCAGGCAAATCATTTGGGGTGTCAAAAAAAAAAAAAAATTTAAAGTACCGCAATTCTTATTTGTGACAACCCTTAATCAATTTTAAATAAAAAAAAAAAACATTATTTTATTTTTTATTTTTCATTATTTTATTTTTTTTAATCGGTCCCCTCCAGCCATTAGGGTTCGAGGGTTAGGGTTAGGGTTAGGGTTAGGTGTTATAGGAGGTTAGGGTTAGGGTTAGGGTTAGGGTTACGGTTAGGGTTAGGTTTAATCGGTCCTGTCCAGCCATTCAGGCAAATCATTTGGGGTGTCAAAAAAAAAATAATAATTTTTTTTTAAAGTACCGCAATTCTTATATATGACAATTCTTAATCAATTCTAAACTTGAAAAAAAAACTTTTTTTTTTTTTTTTTTTTTTTTAATCGGTCTTGTCCAGCCACTCAGGCAAATCATTTGGGGTGTCAAAAAAAATAAAATAAATTAAAGTACCGCAATTTTTATTTGTGACAACTCTTAATCAATTTTAAATAAAAAAAAAAACATTATTTTTTTTTTTTTTTTTTTTTTTTTTTTTAATCGGTCCTCTCCAGCCATTAGGGTTAGAAGGTTAGAGGTTTAGGGTTAGGGTTAGGGTTAGGGTTAGGTGTTATAGGAGGTTAGGGTTAGGGTTAAGGTTAGGTTTAATCGGTCCTGTCCAGCCATTCAGGCAAATCATTTGGGGTGACATAAAAAAAAAAAATAAAAAAAAAGTAAAGTACCGCAATTCTTATTTGTGACAACCCTTAATCAATTTTAAATAAAAAAAAAAACCATTATTTTATTTTTTATTTTTCATTATTTTATTTTTTTTAATCGGTCCCCTCCAGCCATTAGGGTTCGAGGGTTAGGGTTAGGGTTAGGGTTAGGTGTTATAGGAGGTTAGGGTTAGGGTTAGTGTTAGGGTTAGGGTTAGGGTAAGGTTTAATCGGTCCTGTCCAGCCATTCAGGCAAATCATTTGGGGTGTCAAAAAAAAAAAAAAAAAAAAAAATTAAAGTAACGCAATTCTTCTTTGTGACAACTCTTAATCAATTTTAAATTAAAAAAAAAACACATTATTTTATTTTTTATTTTTTATTATTTTAATTTTTTTTATCGGTCCTCTCCACCATTAGGGTTAGAGGGTTAGGGTTAGGGTTAGGGTTAGGTGTTATAGGAGGTTAGGGTTAGGGTTAGGTTTAATTGGTCCTGTCCAGCCATTCAGGCAAATCATTTGGGGTGTCAAAAAAAAAAAAAAAAAAAAAAAATTTTAAGTACCGCAATTCTTATTTGTGACAACTCTTAATCAATTTTAAATTAAAAAAAAAACATAATTTTTTTTTATTTTATTTTATTTTTTTTAATCGGTCCTCTCCAGCCATTGGGGTTAGAAGGTTAGAGGGTTAGGGTTAGGGTTAGGGTTAGGGTTAGGGTTAGGTGTTATAGGAGGTTAGGGTTAGGGTTAAGGTTAGGTTTAATCGGTCCTGTCCAGCCATTCAGGCAAATCATTTGGGGTGTCAAAAAAAAAAAAAAAAAAAAAAATTTAAAGTACCGCAATTCTTATTTGTGACAACCCTTAATCAATTTTAAATAAATAAAAAAAACCATTATTTTATTTTTTATTTTTCATTATTTTATTTTTTTTAATCGGTCCCCTCCAGCCATTAGGGTTCGAGGGTTAGGGTTAGGGTTAGGGTTAGGTGTTATAGGAGGTTAGGGTTAGGGTTAGGGTTAGGGTTAGGGTTAGGGTTAGGTTTAATCGGTCCTGTCCAGCCATTCAGGCAAATCATTTGGGGTGTCAAAAAAAAAAAAAAAAAAAAAAATTAAAGTAACGCAATTCTTATTTGTGACAACTCTTAATCAATTTTAAATAAAAAAAAAACACATTATTTTATTTTTTATTTTTTATTATTTTAATTTTTTTTATCGGTCCTCTCCACCATTAGGGTTAGAGGGTTAGGGTTAGGGTTAGGGTTAGGGTTAGGGTTAGGTGTTATAGGAGGTTAGGGTTAGGGTTAGGTTTAATTGGTCCTGTCCAGCCATTCAGGCAAATCATTTGGGGTGTCAAAAAAAAAAAAAAAAAATTTTTAAAGTACCGCTATTCTTATTTGTGACAACCCTTAATCAATTTTAAATTTAAAAAAAAAACATTATTTTATTTTATTTTTTTCATTATTTTATTTTTTTTAATCGGTCCCCTCCAGCCATTAGGGTTCGAGGGTTAGGGTTAAGGTTAGGGTTAGGTGTTATAGGAGGTTAGGGTTAGGGTTAGGGTTAGGGTTAGGTTTAATCGGTCCTGTCCAGCCATTCAGGCAAATCATTTGGGGTGTCAAAAAAAAAAAATCATTTTTTTTAAAGTACCGCAATTCTTATATATGACAATTCTTAATCAATTCTAAACTTGAAAAAAAAACTTTTTATTTTTATTTTATTTTTTTTTAATCGGTCCTGTCCAGCCACTCAGGCAAATCATTTGGGGTGTCAAAAAAAATTTTTTTTTTAATTAAAGTACCGCAATTCTTATTTGTGACAACTCTTAATCAATTTTAAATTAAAAAGAAAACATTATTATTATTTTTTTTTTTTTTTTTTTTTTAATCGGTCCTCTCCAGCCATTAGGGTTAGAAGGTTAGAGGGTTAGGGTTAGGGTTAGGGTTAGGTGTTATAGGAGGTTAGGGTTAGGGTTAAGGTTAGGTTTAATCGGTCCTGTCCAGCCATTCAGGCAAATCATTTGGGGTGTCAAAAAAAAAAAATCATTTTTTTTTTAAAGTACCGCAATTCTTATATATGACAATTCTTAATCAATTCTAAACTTGAAAAAAAAACTTTTTATTTTATTTTATTTTTTTTTAAATCGGTCCTGTCCAGCCACTCAGGCAAATCATTTGGGGTGTCAAAAAAAAAAAAAAAAAAAAAAATTAAAGTAACGCAATTCTTATTTGTGACAACTCTTAATCAATTTTAAATAAAAAAAAACACATTATTTTATTTTTTATTTTTTATTATTTTAATTTTTTTATCGGTCCTCTCCACCATTAGGGTTAGAGAGTTAGGGTTAGGGTTAGGGTTAGGTGTTATAGGAGGTTAGGGTTAGGGTTAGGTTTAATTGGTCCTGTCCAGCCATTCAGGCAAATCATTTGGGGTGTCAAAAAAAAAAAAAAAAAAAAATTTTAAGTACCGCAATTCTTATTTGTGACAACCCTTAATCAATTTTAAATTAAAAAAAAAACATTATTTTATTTTATTTTTTTCATTATTTTATTTTATTTTTTTCATTATTTTATTTTTTTTAATCGGTCCCCTCCAGCCATTAGGGTTCGAGGGTTAGGGTTAGGGTTAGGGTTAGGTGTTATAGGAGGTTAGGGTTAGGGTTAGGGTTAGGGTCAGGGTTAGGTTTAATCGGTCCTGTCCAGCCATTCAGGAAAATCATTTGGGGTGTCAAAAAAAAAAAATCATTTTTTTTAAAGTACCGCAATTCTTATATATGACAATTCTTAATCAATTCTAAACTTGAAAAAAAAACTTTTTATTTTTATTTTTATTTTTTTTAATCGGTCCTGTCCAGCCACTCAGGCAAATCATTTGGGGTGTCAAAAAAAAAATTAAAAAAAATTAAAGTACCGCAATTCTTATTTGTGACAACTCTTAATCAATTTTAAATTAAAAAGAAAACATTATTATTATTATTATTTTTAATTTTTTTTAATCGGTCCTCTCCAGCCATTAGGGTTAGAAGGTTAGAGGGTTAGGGTTAGGGTTAGGGTTAGGTGTTATAGGAGGTTAGGGTTAGGGTTAAGGTTAGGTTTAATCTGTCCTGTCCAGCCATTCAGGCAAATCATTTGGGGTGTCAAAAAAAAAAAAAAAAAATTTTTAAAGTACCGCAATTCTTATTTGTGACAACCCTTAATCAATTTTAAATTTAAAAAAAAAACATTATTTTATTTTTTATTTTTCATTATTTTATTGTTTTTAATCGGTCCCCTCCAGCCATTAGGGTTCGAGGGTTAGGGTTAGGGTTAGGGTTAGGGTTAGGGTTAGGGTCGGCTTAATCGGTCCTGTCCAGCCATTCAGGCAAATCATTTGGGGTGTCAAAAAAAAACAAACATTTTTTTTAATGTTCCGCAATTCTTATATATGACAATTCTTAATCAATTCTAAACTTGAAAAAAAAACTTTTTATTTATTTATTTATTTTTTTTAATCGGTCCTGTCCAGCCACTCAGGCAAATCATTTGGGGTGTCAAAAAATTTTTTTTAAAAATTAAAGTACCGCAATTCTTATTTGTGACAACTCTTAATCAATTTTAAATAAAAAAAAAAACATTATTATTTTTTTATTTTTTTATTTTTTTTAATCGGTCCCCTCCAGCCATTAGGGTTCGAGGGTTAGGGTTAGGGTTAGGGTTAGGTGTTATAGGAGGTTAGGGTTAGGGTTAGGGTTAGGGTTAGGGTTAGGGTTAGGGTTAGGTTTAATCGGTCCTGTCCAGCCATTCAGGCAAATCATTTGGGGTGTCAAAAAAAAAAAAAAAAAAAAATTAAAGTAACGCAATTCTTATTTGTGACAACCCTTAATCAATTTTAAATAAATAAAAAAAACCATTATTTTATTTTTTATTTTTCATTATTTTATTTTTTTTAATCGGTCCCCTCCAGCCATTAGGGTTCGAGGGTTAGGGTTAGGGTTAGGGTTAGGTGTTATAGGAGGTTAGGGTTAGGGTTAGGGTTAGGGTTAGGGTTAGGGTTAGGGTTAGGGTTAGGGTTAGGGTTAGGGTTAGGGTTAGGTTTAATCGGTCCTGTCCAGCCATTCAGGCAAATCATTTGGGGTGTCAAAAAAAAAAAAAAAAAAAAAAAATTAAAGTAACGCAATTCTTATTTGTGACAACTCTTAATCAATTTTAAATAAAAAAAAACACATTATTTTATTTTTTATTTTTTATTATTTTAATTTTTTTTATCGGTCCTCTCCACCATTAGGGTTAGAGGGTTAGGGTTAAGGTTAGGGTTAGGTGTTATAGGAGGTTAGGGTTAGGGTTAGGTTTAATTGGTCCTGTCCAGCCATTCAGGCAAATCATTTGGGGTGTCAAAAAAAAAAAAAAAATTTTTTTAAAGTACCGCTATTCTTATTTGTGACAACCCTTAATCAATTTTAAATTAAAAAAAAAAACATTATTTTATTTTATTTTTTTCATTATTTTATTTTTTTTAATCGGTCCCCTCCAGCCATTAGGGTTCGAGGGTTAAGGTTAGGGTTAGGGTTAGGTGTTATAGGAGGTTAGGGTTAGGGTTAGGGTTAGGGTCAGGGTTAGGTTTAATCGGTCCTGTCCAGCCATTCAGGAAAATCATTTGGGGTGTCAAAAAAAAAAAATCATTTTTTTTAAAGTACCGCAATTCTTATATATGACAATTCTTAATCAATTCTAAACTTGAAAAAAAAACTTTTTATTTTTATTTTTATTTTTTTTAATCGGTCCTGTCCAGCCACTCAGGCAAATCATTTGGGGTGTCAAAAAAAAAAAAAAAAAAAATTAAAGTACCGCAATTCTTATTTGTGACAACTCTTAATCAATTTTAAATTAAAAAGAAAACATTATTATTATTATTATTTTTAATTTTTTTTAATCGGTCCTCTCCAGCCATTAGGGTTAGAAGGTTAGAGGGTTAGGGTTAGGGTTAGGGTTAGGTGTTATAGGAGGTTAGGGTTAGGGTTAAGGTTAGGTTTAATCTGTCCTGTCCAGCCATTCAGGCAAATCATTTGGGGTGTCAAAAAAAAAAAAAAAAAAAATTTAAAGTACCGCAATTCTTATTTGTGACAACCCTTAATCAATTTTAAATTTAAAAAAAAAACATTATTTTATTTTTTATTTTCATTATTTTATTGTTTTTAATCGGTCCCCTCCAGCCATTAGGGTTCGAGGGTTAGGGTTAGGGTTAGGGTTAGGGTTAGGGTTAGGGTCGGCTTAATCGGTCCTGTCCAGCCATTCAGGCAAATCATTTGGGGTGTCAAAAAAAAAAAAACATTTTTTTTTAATGTTCCGCAATTCTTATATATGACAATTCTTAATCAATTCTAAACTTGAAAAAAAAACTTTTTATTTATTTATTTTTTTTTTTTAATCGGTCCTGTCCAGCCACTCAGGCAAATCATTTGGGGTGTCAAAAAAAATTTTTAAAAATTAAAGTACCGCAATTCTTATTTGTGACAACTCTTAATCAATTTTAAATAAAAAAAAAAAACATTATTATTTTTTATTTTTTTTATTTTTTTTAATCGGTCCTCTCCAGCCATTAGGGTTAGAAGGTTAGAGGGTTAGGGTTAGGGTTAGGGTTAGGGTTAGGGTTAGGTGTTATAGGAGGTTAGGGTTAGGGTTAAGGTTAGGTTTAATCGGTCCTGTCCAGCCATTCAGGCAAATCATTTGGGGTGTCAAAAAAAAAATCATTTTTTTTAAAGTACAGCAATTCTTATATGTGACAATTCTTAATCAATTCCAAACTTTAAAAAAAAACCATATTTAATTGTTTTATTTTTTTATTTTTTATTTTTAAATCGGTCCTGTCCAGCCACTCAGGCAAATCATTAGGGGTGTCAAAAAAAAAATTGATTTTTGAAAGTATCGCCATTCTTATTTGTGACTATTCTTAATCACCTCAAAAATATAAAAATAAATATTCCTTTATTTTTTATGTTTTTTTTTTTGTTTGTTTTGTTTTTTTAAGCGGTCCTGTCCAGCCCCTCAGGCAAATCATTATGGGTGTCAAAAAAAATTTAAATATTTTTTTAAAGTACCGCAATTCTTATTTTTAACAATTCTTAATCAATTCTGTACTTAAAAAAACCCATTATTTTATTTTTTATTTTTTATTGTTTTAATCGGTCCTGTCCAGCCACTCAGGCTAATCGATTTTTGAAAGTATCGCAATTCTTATTTGTGACAATTCTTAAACACCTCAAAAATATTTAAAAAAACAATTATTTTATTTTTAATGTTTTTGTTTTGTTTTTTTTAATCGGTCCTGTCCAGCCACTCAAGCAAATCATTAGGGGTGTCAAAAAAATTTAAAATTTTTTTTTAAAGTACCGCAATTCTTATTTGTGACAATTCTTAATCAATTCTAAACTTAAAAATAAAAACATAATTTTATGTATATATATTTTTTTTTTTAATCGGTCCTGTCCAGCCACTCAGGCAAATCATTAGGGGCGTCAAAAAAAAAAATTTTTTTTAAAGGACCGCAATTCTTATATGTGACAATTCTTAATCATTTCTAAACTTAAAAAAAAAAACATTTTTATTTTTTATTTTTTTATTTTTTTTAAATCGGTCATGTCCAGCCACTCAGACAAATCATTAGGGGTGTCAAAAAAAATTAGATTTTCGAAAGTATTGCAATTCTTATTTGTGACAATTCTCAATCAATAATAAAAATATTTAAAAAAAAATTTAAAAATAAAAAATAAAAATGTATAGGTCCTGTCCAGCAAATCGGGCAAATCACAAGGGGTGTCAAAAAAATAAAATTCAAAAATATTTTTTTTAAAAATTATGTTTTTTTGTTTTTTTTTCTTTAAATCGGTCCTGTCCAGCAACTGAGGCAAATCATATTGTTGTTGTAGATGCCCATATCTGCTGTACATATTTACTCTAGAAAAGAAGTGTGTGATAGTTCTCTTGTTGCTTTATTTGTATTTGACTTTATTAAATGGATTTATTTAATGTTTGCCACAACAGGACCTGAGCAGGTGGGGACGGAAAGGAAAACAACAAGAAGACAGAGGAGGAATTTGTGGGGATAAAACAGAGAGACAACAACAACAAAACAACCACAGAAAATAAGATATGTACTAATATGTGATACCAAAAATGATAAAGAAGAACAGATTAGTGAAGTAACAACATAGTAATGACAATGAACGTGATTACACTACAAATGGAAGGATAAAAAATACCAATAGAAATAACACTATTGATAATGAATAACAAAATAATTACCTTTATCAATCACTTCAGATGCAACAATACATAATTGGAATGAATACTTGAATTACAAAAAAAAAGTGGGGGGACAAAGAGGAGTGAACTATATTAACCCTTTACATTGTTATAGTTCAAATAGGTTTAGTAATTTGCCGTGTTTCGGGATGTAAAACATGCATCTAACCCACAGTTTTGGCCCGCTACATAATTTTATGTGGCCCGTGAAAGCCTGGAAAAAATGGGTTTCAATAAATGTTTTTATTTTATTAAATTTTTTTACCAAATACATTCGTCCTTTCAATTTTGACAGGAAAAAAAAAATGCATATTTTAAACTTTAATATTATTTGATAAAAAAATACCAACAGAAATAACACACTAATGAATGACAAAATAATGACCTCTATTATCAACAATACAATCGCTTCAGATGCAACAATACAGAAATGTAATGAATACTTGAGTTACAAAAAAAAAGTGGGGGGAGAAAGAGAAGTGGACTATAGTAACCTTTTACATTGTTATGGTTAAAATAGGTTTAGTATTGTGCCGTGTTTCGGGATGTCAAACATGCATCTAACCCTCAGGTGTCAAACTCAAGGCCCGGGGGCCAGTTCTGGTCCGATACATCATTGTATGTGGCTCACAAAAACCTGGAAAAAATGGGTTTCAATAAAATACTTTTTTTTTTTCTTACCAAATGCATTTGTTCTTTCAATTTTGACAGGAAAAAAAAATGCATATTTTAAACTTAAATATTATCTGATAAAAAACAAATACCAATAAAAAAATAACACTATTGATAATGAATAACAAAATAACTACCTCTATTATCAACAATACAATCGCTTCAGATACAACAATACAAAGTGCAGGGAGAAAGAGGACTGGACTATATTAACCTTTTACATTGTTATGGTTAAAATAGGTTTAGTGGTGTTCTGACCCGCTACCTCATTTTATGTGGCCCGCAAAAGCCTGGAAAAAATGAGTTTCAATAAAATCCTTTTTTTTTTTTTTTTTTTTTTAAACTAAATGCATTCGTTCTTTCAATTTTGACAGAAAAAAAAAGCATATTTTAACATTTTAATATTATGTGATCATGCCAATTATATTATTGTATACAGTATTGCAAAACTATTTTTGTGAGATAAAAACAAACAGTTCAATATCTGCTTGTCACCTTTTATTTATGATTTTAGAGCAAGTTATACGTAAACAAACAATAAATCTAATACTCTAATGCAGTGGTCCCCAACCTTTTTGTACTTGCGGACCGGTCAATGCTTGAAAATTTGTCCCACTGTACAAACACACATATACACATACTGTACATATACATTCACTGTACAAGCACACACACATACATACTGTACATATACATTCACTGTACAAACACACACATATACATACTATACATATACATTCACTGTACAAGCACACATATACATATACTGTACATATACATTCACTGTACAAGCACACATATACACATACTGTACATATACATTCACTGTACAAGCACACATACTGTACATATACATTCACTGTACAAACACACATATACACATACTGTACATATACATTCACTGTACAAACACACATATACACATACTGTACATATACATTCACTGTACAAGCACACATATACACATACTGTACATATACATTCACTGTACAAGCACACATACTGTACATATACATTCACTGTACAAACACACATATACACATACTGTACATATACATTCACTGTACAAGCACACATATACACATACTGTACATATACAAGTACATATGCACACGTACACTCATGCACATAATCACGTTTCATCAAATATATATTAACGTTGTTGCCCTAGGGTAAACTGGGTATAACACATGGCACACTGACAAAGCTTAACCTATTGTTACTATAACAATCTACAAGGTTAAGGTTGCTTCTCTTTCTTCCCCTCCATTTTTCTGCATTCTTTCGTATCTCAAGTTATCATTACGTATATGTATTGTTGCATTTGAACAATTGTATTGTTGATAATAAAGGTAAAGTATTGGTATTGTTTATTATCAATAGCACTATTTCTATTGGTACTCATATTGCTCCATTTTTAGTGTAATAATGCTCATTGTCATTTCTGTATTATTTTTTATTTTCGTTAACTGCTTATTTGCTATTACTTTTACCATCATATTTGTACATGTTGTATTTGCTGATGTTGTTCAATTGTTGTTGTTGTTGTTGTGTTTGCTGTTGTTGTTTTTGTCTCTCTGTCTAATCCCCCTCTTGTCCCCACAATTCCCCCCTCTGTCTTCCTTTTTCTCTCTTTCTATCCCCTCCTGCTCCGGCCCGGCTGCACCAAATGATAATATAAATACATTTAATAAGGTCAAAATACAAATAAGGCAACAAGAGAAGTATCCTACACTTCTCTTTTGTAAAGTAAATCTGAACAGCCGATATGGGCATCTACATCTACTATATGATTTGCCCGAGAAGCTGGGCAGGACATTATTAAAAAAATAAAAAAAATAAAAAAAAATGAAAATTTGTCCCACGGGGGGGGGGGGGGGGGGGGGGGGGGGGTGGTGGGTGGGGGGGGGGGGGGTTGGGGGTAGTAAAAAAAAAATAGATTTTTTATTTTTATTTTTTTTTTGTCATAAAGAAATACAATCATGTGTGCTTACGGACTGTATCCCTGCAGACTGTATTGATTTATGTTGATATATAATGTATATATTGTGTTTTTTATGTTTATTTAATTTTAAAAAAAAATAATAATAATTTTTTTTTTTTTTAATTTCTTGTGCAGCCAATCGGTCCACGGACCGGTACCGGGCCGCGGCCCGGTGGTTGGGGACCACTGCTCTAATGCATATGCATTTAGATTAATCACAGGTTATTACCCGCATGCATAATGTACATTCATTTTCAAAAAGCCATTACTGCGACGCGGCCCTCAATGAAAATGAGTTCGACACCCCTGATCTAGACATGTCCCCCCCCCCCCCCGTACTCAAGCTGGTTGTGTCCCCTCCACATCTGAAATCCAAATGTGGTCCCTGGCTGCAGCAGTGAGGTGGTCTATCAGAGCATATTCAAGAACACATTGAGTATTCTGAGTGCATATCCATGTAAGACTCGTCTGTTCTTCCACAAAATAAATTGCATCCCTTCGCTTTTATTTGATCCTATACGTTGCTGACGTAGCTGCTTCTACGGGGTCAGCATTGTGTATATCAGAGAGGAAAATAATAGTCATGTCCCTCCCAGGCACAAAGAATCCTCTCATAGATTTGACTCTGCTATCATTTTTCTTAATAGGAATACTAAGTTTCAGTCCCAAATGCCACTGAGGCAATGCAGAGGGTTTTGATTAGATCCTCGGGGCGTTGATGTCTACTCACATAATCTCGTATGCAACTTGTATATTTGAGCCTTGGTCTCAGCTGAAATATATGTTTATTTCTGCTAAGTACAATATAGATAGTGTGTGTTATCTGCTGGCTATTGCGTGCCCATCTTAAAAAAAATAAAAAATAAATACAGTGCATTATACAAAACCCACAACCAGTGAATGGCAAATAAAAACAGAAAAAAAATAAATAAAAAAAAAATAAATAATAATAATAATAAAAATTAAAAAAATAAAAACAGAATACAATAATTTGCAAATCCTTTTGAACTTATATTCAATTGAATAGACTGCAAAGACAAGATATTTAACGTTCGAACTGGTAAACGTTGTTATTTTTTGCAGATATTAGCTCCTTTGGAATTT
>NC_084734.1:88115259-88169558 GCF_033978785.1 Entelurus aequoreus | reverse complement strand
TTGTCTCGTAGAATTTTGGTTGGTAAATGACCAAATGTCAATGGTCAAATTAACGTCACAACCTGACATTGAATAAACGTCGTCAAAAGGTATGGTGTTTCAACGTTGTATTTGTGTTTGTAGAATTTTAGTTGGGAAAATAACAAATTCAATGGTCAAATTAACGTCACAACCTGACATTGAATAAACGTTGTCAAAAGGTATGTTGTTTCAACGTTGTATTTGTCTCGTAGAATTTTGGTTGGTAAATGACCAAATGTCAATGGTCAAATTAACGTCACAACCTGACATTGAATAAACGTCGTCAAAAGGTATGGTGTTTCAACGTTGTATTTGTGTTGTAGAATTTTAGTTGGGAAAATAACAAAATTCAATGGTCAAATTAACGTCACAACCTGACATTGAATAAACGTTGTCAAAAGGTATGTTGTTTCAATGTTGTATTTGTTTTGTAAAATTTTGGTTGGTAAATGACCAAATGTCAATGGTCAAATCAACGTCACAACCTGACATTGAATAAACGTCGTCAAAAGTGTTTCAACGTTGTATTTGTCTTGTAGAATTTTGGTTGGTAAATGACCAAATGTCAATGGTCAAATCAACGTCACAACCTGATATTGAATAAACGTCGTCAAAGGTATGTGTTTCAACGTTGTATTTGTGTTGTTAAATTTTAGTTGGGAAATTAACAAAATTCAATGGTCAAATTAACGTCACAACCTAACATTGATTAAACGTGGGTCAAAAAGTATGTTGTTTCAACGTTGTATTTGGGTTGTAGAATTTGGGTTGGCAAATGACCAAATATCAATGGTCAAACTCAATGTCACAACCTGACATTGTATAAACGTCGTCAAAAGGTATGTTGTTTCAACGTTGTATTTGTGTTGTAGAATTTTGGTTGGTAAATGACCAAAATTATTGGTCAAATCAACGTCACAACCTGACATTAAAGAAACGTCATCAAAAGGTATGTTGTTTCAACGTTGTATTTGTGTTGTTAAATTTTAGTTGGGAAATTAACAAAATTCAATGGTCAAATTAACGTCACAACCTAACATTGATTAAACGTGGTCAAAAAGTATGTTGTTTCAACGTTGTATTTGGGTTGTAACATTTTGGTTGGTAAATGACCAAATATCAATGGTCAAATCAACGTCACAACCTGATATTGAATAAACGTCGTCAAAAGGTATGGTGTTTCAACGTTGTATTTTGTCTCGTAGAATTTTGGTTGGTAAATGACCAAATGTCAATGGTCAAATTAACGTCACAACCTGACATTGAATAAACGTCGTCAAAAGGTATGGTGTTTCAACGTTGTATTTGTGTTGTAGAATTTGGTTTGGTAAATGACCAAAATTCAATGGTCAATTAACGTCACAATCTGACATTGAATAAACGTCGTCAAAAGGTATGTTGTTTCAACGTTGTATTTGTGTTGTTAAATTTTAGTTGGGAAATTAACAAAATTCAATGGTCAAATTAACGTCACAACCTAACATTGATTAAACGTGGTCAAAAAGCATGTTGTTTCAACGTTGTATTTGTGTTGTAGAATTTTTGGTTGGTAAATGACCAAATGTCAATGGTCAAATCAACGTCACAACCTGATATTGAATAAACGTCGTCAAAAGGTATGGTGTTTCAACGTTGTATTTGTCTCGTAGAATTTTGGTTGGTAAATGACCAAATGTCAATGGTCAAATTAACGTCACAACCTGACATTGAATAAACGTCGTCAAAAGGTATGTTGTTTCAACGTTGTATTTGTGTTGTAGAATTTTAGTTGGGAAATAACAAAATTCAATGGTCAAATCAACGTCACAACCTGACATTGAATAAACATCGTCAAAAAGTATGTTGTTTCAACGTTGTATTTGTGTTGTAGAATTTTGGTTGGTAAATGACCACAATTCAATAGTCGAATCAACATCACAACCTGACATTGAATAAACGTCGTCAAAAAGCATGTTGTTTCAATGTTATATTTGTGTCGTAGAATTTTAGTTGGGAAAAGACCAAAATTCAATGGTCAAATCAACGTCACAACCTGACATTGAATAAACGTCGTCAAAAGGTATAATGTTTCAACGTTGTATTTGTTTTGTAGAATTTTGGTTGGGAAATGACCAAAATTCAATGGTCAAATTAAGGTCACAACCTGACATTGAATAAACGTGGTCAAAAGTGTTTCAACGTATTTGTGTTGTAGAATTTTGGTTGGTAAATGACCAAATATCAATGGTCAAACTCAATGTCACAACCTGACATTGAATAAACGTCGTCAAAAGGTATAATGTTTCAACGTTGTATTCGTGTTGTAGAATTTTGGTTGGTAAATGACCAAAATTATTGGTCAAATCAACGTCACAACCTGACATTAAAGAAACGTCATCAAAAGGTATGTTGTTTCAACGTTGTATTTGTGTTTTAAATTTTAGTTGGGAAATTAACAAAATTCAATGGTGAAATTAACGTCACAACCTAACATTGATTAAACGTGGTCAAAAAGCATGTTGTTTCAACGTTGTTTTTGTGTTGTAGAATTTTGGTTGGTAAATGACCAAATGTCAATGGTCAAATCAACGTCACAACCTGATATTGAATAAACGTCGTCAAAAGGTATGGTGTTTCAACGTTGTATTTGTCTCGTAGAATTTTGGTTGGTAAATGACCAAATGTCAATGGTCAAATTAACGTCACAACCTGACATTGAATAAACGTCGTCAAAAGGTATGGTGTTTCAACGTTGTATTTGTGTTGTAGAATTTTAGTTGGAAAATAACAAAATTCAATGGTCAAATTAACGTCACAACCTGACATTGAATAAACGTTGTCAAAAGGTATGTTGTTTCAACGTTGTATTTGTGTTGTAGAATTTTGGTTGGTAAATGACCAAATGTCAATGGTCAAATCAACGTCACAACCTGACATTGAATAAACGTCGTCAAAAGTGTTTCAACGTTGTATTTGTCTTGTAGAATTTTGGTTGGTAAATGACCAAATGTCAATGGTCAAATCAACGTCACAACCTGATATTGAATAAACGTCGTCAAAAGGTATGTTGTTTCAATGTTGTATTTGTTTTGTAAAA
This sequence comes from Entelurus aequoreus, assembly GCF_033978785.1. Lineage (NCBI taxonomy): Eukaryota > Metazoa > Chordata > Actinopteri > Syngnathiformes > Syngnathidae > Entelurus > Entelurus aequoreus. The sequence continues at coordinate 88,166,461 of NC_084734.1, read as the reverse complement.
TTTTGGTTGGTAAATGACCAAATGTCAATGGTCAAATCAACGTCACAACCTGATATTGAATAAACGTCGTCAAAAGGTATGGTTTTTCAACGTTGTATTTGTCTCGTAGAATTTTGGTTGGTAAATGACCAAATGTCAATGGTCAAATTAACGTCACAACCTGACATTGAATAAACGTCGTCAAAAGGTATGGTGTTTCAACGTTGTATTTGTGTTGTAGAATTTTAGTTGGGAAAATAACAAAATTCAATGGTCAAATTAACGTCACAACCTGACATTGAATAAACGTTGTCAAAAGGTATGTTGTTTCAATGTTGTATTTGTTTTGTAAAATTTTGGTTGGTAAATGACCAAATGTCAATGGTCAAATCAACGTCACAACCTGACATTGAATAAACGTCGTCAAAAGTGTTTCAACGTTGTATTTGTGTTGTAGAATTTTGGTTGGTAAATGACCAAATGTCAATGGTCAAATCAACGTCACAACCTGATATTGAATAAACGTCGTCAAAAGGTATGTTGTTTCAATGTTGCATTTGTGTTGTAAAATTTTGGTTGGTAAATGACCAAATATCAATGGTCAAATCAACGTCACAACCTGACATTAAAGAAACGTCGTCAAAAGGTATGTTGTTTCAATGTTGTATTTGTGTTGTTAAATTTTAGTTGGGAAATTAACAAAATTCAATGGTCAAATCAACGTCACAACCTAACATTGAATAAACGTGGTCAAAAGGTATGGTGTTTCAACGTTGTATTTGTCTCGTAGAATTTTGGTTGGGAAATGACCAGATGTCAATGGTCAAATCAACGTCACAACCTGGACATTGAATAAACATCGTCAAAGGTATGTTGTTTCAACGTTGTATTTGTGTTGTAGAATTTTGGTTGGTAAATGACCAGAATTCAATGGTCAAATCTACGTCACAACCTGACATTGAATAAACGTGGTCAAAAGGTATGTTGTTTCAACGTTGTATTTGTCTTGTAGAATTTTGGTTGGTAAATGACTAAATATCAATGGTCAAATAAACGTCACAACCTGACATTCAATAAACGTCGTCAAAAGGTATGTTGTTTTAACGTTGTATTTGTGTGTTGTAGAATTTTGGTTGGTAAATGACCAAATGTCAATGGTCAAATCAACGTCACAACCTGATATTGAATAAACGTAGTCAAAAGGTATGTTGTTTCAACGTTGTATTTGTGTTGTAGAATTTTGGTTGGTAAATGACCAGAATTCAATGGTCAAATCAACGTCACAACCTGACATTGAATAAACGTCGTCAAAAGGTATGTTGTTTCAACGTTGTATGTGTCTTGTAGAATTTTGGTTTGGTAAATGACCAAATATCAATGGTCAAATCAACGTCACAACCTGACATTGAAGAAACATCGTCAAAAAGTATGTTTTTTCAACGTTGTATTTGTGTTGTAGAATTTTGGTGGTAAATGACCAAATGTCAATGGTCAAATCAACGTCACAACCTAACATTGAATAAACGTGGTCAAAAGGTATGGTGTTTCAACGTTGTATTTGTCTCGTAGAATTTTGGTTGGGAAATTACCAAATGTCAATGGTCAAATCAACGTCACAACCTGACATTGAATAAACATCGTCAAAAGGTATGTTGTTTCAACGTTGTATTTGTGTTGTTAAATTTTAGTTGGGAAATTAACAAAATTCAATGGTCAAATCAACGTCACAACCTGACATTGAATAAACGTGGTCAAAAAGCATGTTGTTTCAACGTTGTATTTGTGTTGTAGAATTTTGGTTGGTAAATGACCAGAATTCAATGGTCAAATCAACGTCACAACCTGATATTGAATAAACGTAGTCAAAAGGTATGTTGTTTCAACGTTGTATTTGTGTTGTAGAATTTTGGTTGGTAAATGACCAGAATTCAATGGTCAAATCAACGTCACAACCTGACATTGAATAAACGTCGTCAAAAGGTATGTTGTTTCAACGTTGTATGTGTCTTGTAGAATTTTGGTTGGTAAATGACCAAATATCAATGGTCAAATCAACGTCACAACCTGACATTGAAGAAACATCGTCAAAAAGTATGTTTTTTCAACGTTGTATTTGTGTTGTAGAATTTTGGTTGGTAAATGACCAAATGTCAATGGTCAAATCAACGTCACAACCTGATATTGAATAAACGTCGTCAAAAGGTATGTTGTTTCAATGTTGCATTTGTGTTGTAAAATTTTGGTTGGTAAATGACCAAATATCAATGGTCAAATCAACGTCACAACCTGACATTAAAGAAACGTCTTCAAAAGGTATGTTGTTTCAATGTTGTATTTGTGTTGTTAAATTTTAGTTGGGAAATTAACAAAATTCAATGGTCAAATCAACGTCACAACCTAACATTGAATAAACGTGGTCAAAAGGTATGGTGTTTCAACGTTGTATTTGTCTCGTAGAATTTTGGTTGGGAAAATTACCAAATGTCAATGGTCAAATCAACGTCACAACCTGACATTGAATAAACATCGTCAAAAGGTATGTTGTTTCAACGTTGTATTTGTGTTGTTAAATTTTAGTTGGGAAATTAACAAAATTCAATGGTCAAATCAACGTCACAACCTGACATTGAATAAACGTGGTCAAAAAGCATGTTGTTTCAACGTTGTATTTGTGTTGTAGAATTTTGGTTGGTAAATGACCAGAATTCAATGGTCAAATCAACGTCACAACCTGACATTGAATAAACGTGGTCAAAAGGTATGTTGTTTCAACGTTGTATTGGTCTTGTAGAATTTTGGTTGGTAAATGACTAAATATCAATGGTCAAATAAACGTCACAGCCTGACATTCAATAAACGTCGTCAAAAGGTATGTTGTTTTAACGTTGTATTTGTGTGTTGTAGAATTTTGGTTGGTAAATGACCAAATGTCAATGGTCAAATCAACGTCACAACCTGATATTGAATAAACGTAGTCAAAAGGTATGTTGTTTCAACGTTGTATTTGTGTTGTAGAATTTGGTTGGTAAATGACCAGAATTCAATGGTCAAATCAACGTCACAACCTGACATTGAATAAACGTCGTCAAAAGGTATGTTGTTTCAACGTTGTATGTGTCTTGTAGAATTTTGGTTGGTAAATGACCAAATATCAATGGTCAAATCAACGTCACAACCTGACATTGAAGAAACATCGTCAAAAAGTATGTTTTTTCAACGTTGTATTTGTGTTGTAGAATTTTGGTTGGTAAATGACCAAATGTCAATGGTCAAATCAACGTCACAACCTAACATTGAATAAACGTGGTCAAAAGGTATGGTGTTTCAACGTTGTATTTGTCTTGTAGAATTTTGGTTGGTAAATGACTAAATATCAATGGTCAAATAAACGTCACAACCTGACATTCAATAAACGTCGTCAAAAGGTATGTTGTTTTAACGTTGTATTTGTGTGTTGTAGAATTTTGGTTGGTAAATGACCAAATGTCAATGGTCAAATCAACGTCACAACCTGATATTGAATAAACGTAGTCAAAAGGTATGTTGTTTCAACGTTGTATTTGTGTTGTAGAATTTTGGTTGGTAAATGACCAGAATTCAATGGTCAAATCAACGTCACAACCTGACATTGAATAAACGTCGTCAAAAGGTATGTTGTTTCAACGTTGTATGTGTCTTGTAGAATTTTGGTTGGTAAATGACCAAATATCAATGGTCAAATCAACGTCACAACCTGACATTGAAGAAACATCGTCAAAAAGTATGTTGTTTCAACGTTGTATTTGTGTTGTAGAATTTTGGTTGGTAAATGACCAAATGTCAATGGCCAAATCAACGTCACAACCTGATATTGAATAAACGTCGTCAAAAGGTATGTTGTTTCAATGTTGCATTTGTGTTGTAAAATTTTGGTTGGTAAATGACCAAATATCAATGGTCAAATCAACGTCACAACCTGACATTAAAGAAACGTCTTCAAAAGGTATGTTGTTTCAATGTTGTATTTGTGTTGTTAAATTTTAGTTGGGAAATTAACAAAATTCAATGGTCAAATCAACGTCACAACCTAACATTGAATAAACGTGGTCAAAAGGTATGGTGTTTCAACGTTGTATTTGTCTCGTAGAATTTTGGTTGGGAAATTACCAAATGTCAATGGTCAAATCAACGTCACAACCTGACATTGAATAAACATCGTCAAAAGGTATGTTGTTTCAACGTTGTATTTGTGTTGTTAAATTTTAGTTGGGAAATTAACAAAATTCAATGGTCAAATCAACGTCACAACCTGACATTGAATAACGTGGTCAAAAAGCATGTTGTTTCAACGTTGTATTTGTCTCGTAGAATTTTGGTTGGTAAATGACTAAATATCAATGGTCAAATAAACGTCACAACCTGACATTCAATAAACGTCGTCAAAAGGTATGTTGTTTTCAACGTTGTATTTGTGTTGTAGAATTTTGGTTGGTAAATGACCAGAATTCAATGGTCAAATCAACGTCACAACCTGACATTGAATAAACGTTGTCAAAAGGTATGTTGTTTCAACGTTGTATTGGTCTTGTAGAATTTTGGTTGGTAAATGACTAAATATCAATGGTCAAATAAACGTCACAACCTGACATTCAATAAACGTCGTCAAAAGGTATGTTGTTTTAACGTTGTATTTGTGTGTTGTAGAATTTTGGTTGGTAAATGACCAAATGTCAATGGTCAAATCAACGTCACAACCTGATATTGAATAAACGTAGTCAAAAGGTATGTTGTTTCAACGTTGTATTTGTGTTGTAGAATTTTGGTTGGTAAATGACAGAATTCAATGGTCAAATCAACGTCACAACCTGACATTGAATAAACGTCGTCAAAAGGTATGTTGTTTCAACGTTGTATGTGTCTTGTAGAATTTTGGTTGGTAAATGACCAAATATCAATGGTCAAATCAACGTCACAACCTGACATTGAAGAAACATCGTCAAAAAGTATGTTTTTTCAACGTTGTATTTGTGTTGTAGAATTTTGGTTGGTAAATGACCAAATGTCAATGGTCAAATCAACGTCACAACCTGACATTGAAGAAACGTCGTCAAAAGGTATGTTGTTTCAACGTTGTATTTGTCTTGTTAAATTTTGGTTGGTAAATGACCAAATATCAATGGTCAAATCAACGTCACAACCTGACATTAAAGAAACGTCTTCAAAAGGTATGTTGTTTCAATGTTGTATTTGTGTTGTTAAATTTTAGTTGGGAAATTAACAAAATTCAATGGTCAAATCAACGTCACAACCTGACATTGAATAAACATCGTCAAAAGGTATGTTGTTTCAACGTTGTATTTGTGTTGTTAAATTTTAGTTGGGAAATTAACAAAATTCAATGGTCAAATTAACGTCACAACCTGACATTGAATAAACGTGGTCAAAAAGCATGTTATTTCAACGTTGTATTTGGTGTTGTAGAATTTTGGTTGGTAAATGACCAGAATTCAATGGTCAAATCAACGTCACAACCTGACATTGAATAAACGTGGTCAAAAGGTATGTTGTTTCAACGTTGTATTTGTCTTGTAGAATTTTGGTTGGTAAATGACTAAATATCAATGGTCAAATAAACGTCAAAACCTGACATTCAATAAACGTCGTCAAAAGGTATGTTGTTTTAACGTTGTATTTGTGTTGTAGAATTTTGGTTGGTAAATGACCAAAATGTCAATGGTCAAATCAACGTCACAACCTGATATTGAATAAACGTAGTCAAAAGGTATGTTGTTTCAACGTTGTATTTGTGTTGTAGAATTTTGGTTGGTAAATGACCAGAATTCAATGGTCAAATCAACGTCACAACCTGACATTGAATAAACGTCGTCAAAAGGTATGTTGTTTCAACGTTGTATGTGTCTTGTAGAATTTTGGTTGGTAAATGACCAAATATCAATGGTCAAATCAACGTCACAACCTGACATTGAAGAAACATCGTCAAAAAGTATGTTTTTTCAACGTTGTATTTGTGTTGTAGAATTTTGGTTAGTAATGACCAAATATCAATGGTCAAATCAACGTCACAACCTGACATTGAAGAAACATCGTCAAAAAGTATGTTTTTTCAACGTTGTATTTGTGTTGTAGAATTTTGGTTGGTAAATGACCAAATGTCAATGGTCAAATCAACGTCACAACCTGACATTGAAGAAACATCGTCAAAAAGTATGTTGTTTCAACGTTGTATTCGTCTTGTTAAATTTTAGTTGGAAATTAACAAAATTCAATGGTCATATCAACATCACAACCTGACATTAAAGAAACGTCATCAAAAGGTATGTTGTTTCAACGTTGTATTTGTGTTGTAGAATTTTGGTTGGTAAATGACCAGAATTCAATGGTCAAATCAACGTCACAACCTGACATTGAAGAAACGTCATCAAAAGGTATGGTGTGTGCCACAAGTTTCTCCCTGAAATTGTAGCCCTGCATGTTCTCATTGAAGACTTCAGAAACATATTGAGCATCTCTTCCCCCAGAAACATGAAACATTCCAATAAAGCGCTCCTGAATTTCACCTGCCCTATCCACATGGCCAACAACGACGGAGAGTTGCGCATGGCAAGCTCTATGAGTTTGTTTCATCCACCTGCCACGCAAAAAAGGGACCTGCCTGAATTTCATCCTGGATCTCATCAGAAACCGTAGATGGTAGAGCAGAGATCAAGTCATTTTGGATTGCATGGCACATACCAGAAAACACAGCTGATGACTGGAATGATGTGGCCAGGACAGAGTCGTATTTAGCAAATGCTTCTGTAAACTCTCTGTAGTTCCCCTTGTTGGATGATTCAACACTCATCATGCCGCCTAAATGACAGCTCCTGACGGCCAAGCCAGGAAGTCACATCAATAAGGCGGTTTAGGAAAGCTCTGTTTTGTTTGACCGTTTCATTATATTTTCATCATCATCATCAAAGTTTATTTATATAGCCCTAAATCACGAGCGTCTCAATGTCATGATCCGGATCATGTTTTGTATTTTCGGTTAGTTTTGGACTCCTCTAGTTCCTGTTTGTGCATCTCTGAGTTTGTTTTGGTTGCCACGGTTGCTAATTGTGTTCACCTGTCTCTGATTAGTGTTCGCCTGCTCACCTGCTTCCCGAGCACTAATCAGAGGCATTATTGAAGCCTGCCTTTGCCGGTCAGTCGGCCCTGGCGTCATTCTGTCACGACGGGGTTTTCGCAGCTTACTGCGGGCTTCGTTCTCCCGAAATGCAGACGGACCACTCCGGACAAAGCGTGCAGGTAAAAAACATGATTTAATTATCAAGAAATCAAAGGAGTACAAAAAACGGAAAACAAGCCGGAGGCACTACGTGCTGATCGCACTTGGAGCTATCGCTATCACTTAGCATCGACTTGAGACAAGTAATACTCACGAAGACAAGGCTACCACTTAGCATACTTGCCAACCTTGAGACCTCCGATACCGGGGGGTGGGGGAGGGGGGCGTGGTTGGGGGCGTGGTTAAGGGTGTGGTTAATAGGGGAGTATATTTACAGCTAGAATTCACCAACTCAAGTATTTCATATATATGTATATATATATATATATATATATATATATATATATATATATATATATATATATATATATATATATATATATATATATATATATATATATATATATATATATATATATATATATATATATATGTATGAAATACTTGACTTTCAGGGAATTCTAGCTATATATATATATATATGTATATATATTTATTTTATTATACATATAAATAAAATAAATACTTGAATTTCAGTGTTCCGGGGGCTATCCAGTAGATGGCAGTATTGTCCTGTTTAATTTATCCTCCGTTCATGACTCGGCCACCGTGTTCAATGGAGAAGTCTGTTCTACAAAATGTACAGGCAACATAATTACATACCCCTTCCCCTTCGAACTGTCCTGGATTAACTGAAATTCTTGTTTCCATTCGTTTTGGAACTTGCAAGCGTATTTCTTCATCTTGCTCGTCGACGGCGTCGCCATGTCTGTAACTTCCTCGTTCTTCTGCTTCGTCTCCTTGTTGTGTGCGCAGTTGTGCACTCTACTCTCTAAAAGCCCTAGATGTTATGACGTCATTGGGCAGGCAAGCTGTTTATATTGTGGGAAAGCGGACGTGAGAACAGGCTGTCCCCACTCAGGTCCGCATTGAGCTGGAGGGGGCGTGGCCTCCAGCTCCGGCTGAATACCGGGAGTTTGTCGGGAGAAAATTTCTGCCGGGAGGTTATCGGGAGAGGCGCTGAATACCGGGAGTCTCCCGCTAAAAACGGGAGGGTTGGCAAGTATGCCACTTAGCATTGGCTAGGAGACAAGCAAAACTTTCGTAGACAGGTTGCATGAAGCAAACAATGACGCCAGGCCGACTGACCGGCAAAGGCAGGCTTAAATAATGCCTCTGATTAGTGCTCGGGAAGCAGGTGAGCGGACGGACACTAATCAGAGACAGATGAACACAATTAGCAACCATGGCAACCAAAACAAACTCAGAGGTGCACAAACAGGAACTAAAGGAGTCTAAAACTAACAGAAAATACACAACATGTTCCGGACCATGGATCATGACACTCAAAGGGCTGCACAAGCCACAACGACTACCTCAGGTCCGATCCCACACCAGAGCAAGGAAAAACTCAACCCAATGGGCTACAATGAGAAACCTTGGAGGGGACCGCAGATGTGGGAACAATGACTTGCATGATCCTTCAAGATACACTGAAACACAATGAAAGTCATGGCATTAGCCTCTATGTTATTACTTCACAACATAGAGGCTAATGCCACCACTTTAGCTCACAATACAATAATTGTTTGTTCCCAAATATTTTGAAGTTGCACAGATTACATTTTGGGCACATATGTGACTAAAATGGTTGTAAATTCAAGCCCTGGAAATATTACTTAATTACTTGAATTAAAGTAATATCTGGATCTACAATAAAATGTAACTTCCAGGGCTTGAGATTAACGTGGTCCCGTCGTCCCGGAGACGGTAAAAAAAAATGCACGGGACGAAATTAAATGCTCCCTGGGACGATGGCTTTTAACCATTTTTTTTCTTTTTCTTTTTATGTATTTGTTCATTTTACATTTTATATTAAATGTCTTGGTTTTTCCACCCTCTGAAAATCCTATGAAATGTTTAACAAGCCATCCTATAATAATACAACAGCTATTAATGTAACAATACAATAAAACAAATATATTTAATGATGTTTTTTTCATTATTTTAACAATAGGCTAATGTATATTACTTTATATAGATTCTACAAGAAACAAAAAACTTAAAAACTAAATTATTTACAATTGCAGACACAAGGTTCTTGTTCTGCAGTGCTGTGTGCTAATGTGCTTCGTACACCTGCAGGGCCGCAAGCAAGGTTGCAGAGAAAATGCGGACTGGATTTTGAGTGATGTGGGCATTTTCTATATGAACAAGTCCAAGGACCGCAAGCAAGGTTGCAGAAAAAATGCGTACTGGATTTTGAGTGATGTGGGCATTTTCTATATGAACAAGTCCAAGGACCGCAAGCAAGGTCGCAGAAAAAATGTGGACTGGATTTTGAGTGATGTGGGCATTTTCTATATGAACAAGTGGAATGGATTGGATACCGACGCACTAAAGGGGCTCTCTACCTTACACTATGAAGTGAGGGGAAACTGAGTGAATAATGACAGGTTATATGATTATGTATTTAAACTCATATTCGGGCCACTTTATAATGAATATTTCGGCATGTATTTGTAAAAAAAAAAAACTAAATTATTTAGGGGGGCTTAAGAACATTTTAGGGGGGCTTGAGCCCCCCTAAAACAGGCCTAACAATGCCAATGAGCATGAATAATGAGACAAAAGTGAAGTCTTCAGTGTTCCTACAGTGGAAAACGGGACCCTTTGACTGCGTGTGGAGGCACAGAATTGGACCTAGTCAACACCATACACCTGTTAGCCAAGGAGCTGTGCTTATGTAACACGCATGCACAGTCCAGGGCTGCTGTGTCAGAAGGCTGGGGGGATGTTTATTAGCCAGGGATGATTCAAAAGGACACCCAAAGGTCGCTGCAACAACATTGGTGGCCATCTCAGCCAAAAAAAATAAAAAGAAGACCGCTTTTCACTCTCAGGACGGTGAATGCAGTGGTTTTATGACGCCTTAAATGAGGTGTCAAAGTTGTTTTCACTGAGGGCCACATCGTTGTTGTGACAGTAATACTATTATTACACAATTTTTTTATGTATTTTATTAGTAGATTTTTTTTTTTTTAACTAAAATGTAAAAAAAAATATGGTAAATTGCAAAAATTTCACCTCCAAATGTAGTGTATATTACTGTAAATGGAAAATTAGTACTGCTGTTTTTATGGTTAAAAAAGGCAGCTCAGTTGCCAGAATTTTACTGTAAAATTTATATTTGTTTTTTTACTGTAAATAAAAAAAAATTTCCGGTAAAATTTGGGCACCTGAGCTGCCAGTTTGTTTGTTTGTTTTTACCGCAAATCAACAACTGTGGATTTTTTAGTGTATTACTGTAAATCAACGCCTACAGCTGCCAGCACTTCAGCATGAGTCTGTTTTGATGCTTTTTTTTTTTTTTTTTTTTAATAATGTCCTGCCCAGCTTCTCAGGCATATCATATAGTAGATGTAGATGCCCGTATCGGTTGTTCAGATTTACTTTACAAAAGAGAAGTGTAGGATACTTCTCTTGTTGACTTATTTGTATTCGACTTTATTAAATGTATTTATATTATCATTTGGTGCAGCCGGGCCGGAGCAGGAGGGGATAGAAAGAAAAAAAAAACAAGACAGAGGGGGGAATTGTGGGGACAAGAGGGGGATTAGACAGAGAGACAAAAACAACAACAGCAAACACAACAACAACAGCAACAACAGAGCAACATCAGCAAATACGACATGTACAAATATGATGGTAAAAGTAATAGCAAATAAGCAGTTAGTGAAAATAAAAAATAATACAGAAATGACAATGAGCATTAAAAATGAAGCAATATGAATACCAATAGAAATAGCGCTATTGATAATAAACAATACCAATACTTTACCTTTATTATTGTAGTGGAAAGTCCAGGTTGTCAATGAGAACCAAAGTAGATTTAACACAAGAGTTTTATTTTACTCATAATCAAATGGTACAATGGTTGGGTTGAGTTGTCTAGCACACAGAAAGTTTCCCCCCCGGGCGCGCCCGTCACCATGAAAAAGAAGATGGTGTCCAAAACACTGTCTTCGTTTGGCTTTATCCCTTTCTTATCTCTCTTGTTAGTGCGTCAATGTCTTATTTTGTTTTCCCTATCTGTTCCATAACAACTCGAATCTTTCAGACAGTCAACACATTCAGTTAGACAGGTTGGCACGACTTAAAGTTCACTTTTGTCCCACAGAAGAGGAAGAGAAATCAAAATGAGCATACATTTTTGACAGACATGAACTATAGGTCAAAGGTCAGAAATTCTACGACATACCCGCCTTCCAGGGTCTTAAGACCCTGGACCAAAACAATTTCTGATATAGACCACTAAATTAAATCTCTACCGCAGATAGAGGCAAAAACCTCAATGTTTTTATACGAGGCAAAAATTCCGTCTATGACCCTCCTTCAGAGCGATCGCTGTTACCAGCCTGCAGTAAAACCATCTCACAGAACACAATTAGTGGCCTACCCTTTGAGTTAGTAACGTAATACCAAAATACTTTGATCATGAACATAATTAGATGAATATATATATGCTTATTCAAGATGTATTTTCACATTAATAATGAATCAAACAAGATCTGGTTTAGAATTAATATAGACTTATGACTGTAAGCTGTTGCATTATTATTTTTCCCGGCATTTGCAATGAATGTAGTTACCAATTGATTTTGTACACACAACTGAATTTCGTATGAGTCCATGTTCGATTAGTGCTCGTATGGATGGCTCGGTGGTGCCTCAGGCTGGTGGCCTGCCGACACCTCGTTGGGCTTTTGGCTGCCTTGGTGAAGAAAGAGATCCACTCAAACAGTCTGTCTCTGTCTCTTCTTGGGGTGTGGTTCAGTCCATTGGGCAGACTGTTCAGTGGCATGTGCGCGCTGGCCGAAATTGGGGAAAAGTATGGGGCTTTGGGGAAGGCGGGGCAAAGTATGGGGCGTTGGGGCTTTGGTCCAGGCCCTCGGCTTGCTTCAACGCCTCCTCGCTGCTTCGGCACTCCCGACACTTCTTTCCACAGCTGCTGGAGTCCCGGTGGACACATTGGCTGGCAACGTTAGTTGTTCTCGTCATCGCTGGCAAGGTGTTGTCTCTCCTCTCGGTTCCTTCCAGTCAGGTATCGGGTGTTGGTCCTGGATCGGCTTTGACCGTGCCCCTCTTAGCGAGTGCAAGGGAATCTGGAGTGGCTGCTTTCATCCTCAAATCTGCACAGAGGAACTGGCACACAAATTCTACATTTTGCAAACTTACCATTTTTGTCTCATGGTCTTTTCACCTTCCTAGGAAGCTGCTGGTCCTGAGAAGTGCTGATCTTGTGACTGAAGATGATAACCTGTTTTCTTAAAATAGGTGCCGTTGTTTGACCTAATCTTTTTGGGGAAACCATGTCGGGATATTACACATCTGTCATCATTCGTAAAAACAACCAAGATTTTAACAGCCATACCTCACAATTTATAACAAAAATGCTCTCATGGATAAATATAATACTCATTAAATTGATGTGTCAACATAATGCCCCTCTTAGTGACCGTGTGAGCAGCCTTGATTGCTCCAAAGCCACTTTTTAATTTCAAATTTTCTATTCCTTTTGTTATAACGTGGAGAAGGCTAATTGGTCTGTACATGTTCTGGTCTTCTTTATTTCCTGCTTTATGGATTTAATCATAGTAGCAGTTTCTCCACGTGGTAGGGAAAGTGTTTTCCGTTATTGATTTATTTATCAATCGTTGTTATACGAGCAATAATACAATCCTTATATGTTTTTAGGAAGATAGTGTCCAACCCATATATATATCTCTAGATCGTGAGTCTGATAATGCAGCGAAGATTTTGTTTAACCCTGCTTCATTTGTTAATTCTAAGATTATTCCATCCTGAATAAATGACAATTATTTGCACTGATTTTGAGGGATTTTTTATTCAGGGTTTGTACAGACTGGATGAAATGTTCATTAAAATTATTACTTATGTCCAGACTGTCTGCGATAGTAGCGCCATTGATATTTAATGTTATAGTGTTGTTTCTTGTTTGCTCTCTTCCCGTAAGTTTGTATCTGGTTTTCCATAACTCTCTATTGTTCCTTTTTGCAGCTTTGATTAATTCTAAGTGAAAGTCAGCCTTAGACTTCCGCATAAACATTGTAACTTTTGTTCCTCCAAACTTTTAAATCATACGATCTGTATTTAGACCTGTTTTTTAATTGCTCTTATGAGAGCTGAGTCCTCATGTCTTTATTAGAATCCAATGGTATTTTTATTTTAACACTCTTCTTTCTGGTTTTGTATTCGTGTATTTACAGATGTTCTCTTTAATTTTTGTCATCCAATTGTAATTCTAGTAGGGCTGCTTATCATTTGTATCCTGTAGAAGCCGTTTATAATATCCTTAAGTTTCTTTCTACGTGTTTTATTTAACCAGTCCAGATTAACGTCCTCCATGACGTTACTTCTGTCATACTATGCTGTTTGAGGATGTCTGAAAATGAATCAAAAAAATGTCTTTAGCTGTGGTCGGTCGGTATACTACAATTACCTTGAAATACATTTCTGAGGAAAATGTGATTTTAATTTCAACATACTCAAATTGATCTACTTTTAATGTTTTCCCTTTCATAAATCATAATTCCTCCCCCCTTTGTCACTCTTTGTAGCCTACAGCAGAAATGTCCAAATTGCAACCAATAGCTATGTTTTTAACAGACAACCGAAATAATTGATTTGCGTATCGGTTCAATCAGCGGCAGCTACGCCCTGTTTTATCATTTGACCTAAAAATTGTTTTCGTAGGCAGGACAGAGGGAACAATGTGGGTCATTAGTTGTCCATCTTATACCATTCTAATTGTTTTAAGGATAGTTCACATGAGCGGCCATACCTTGAGTCCCACCATATATAAGAGTCAAAAGGCTCCTATTATGAGTCGTCTAATTGGTGATCATACACTTTGGCGGTTTGGGTGGCAGGACACACGGACGCACCTCAGTCAGCCAGTGCTAGGACAGTAGGAGCAGTCCCCGTCTTCCACTCGTTCCTGGGAGGCGTCCCCAGTAGTTGTCAGCTGATGTCGTGCTGTCAGGCAACATCAGGAAGTTCCTTCTGTGCGGTATTGAATTGTCAGGGCACAGTTGGTAAGCAGGTCATTACAAGGTGTGTGCAGGTTGACCACAAAGGAATGCTTCAAAGATTGTGTTGAACATTGTCCGTTGACACTTATGTCCAGCAGGGGTCTGTTTGTATCCTGCTGTTCGTCCTGCTGTCACACCTGTATTTTTTGTGAGCATGTTCTGGCTACACCTTTGGAGCTTGTCTGGTTCAGAGAAGTTGGCAGTCCCCCGGCTGCATATCCTTTCCACCCTCGCTTGACCTAGCACAACCGTGGCTACCACCCAAGTCCGTCTGTATGGTTTTACGTTTTGTTGAGGTTTTTTCCTCCAGAATTTGGAACTCAAAACATGTACACCCATCGTTTTCATATCCTCTCGGTTAGTTCAATTTGCATATCACGTTTTAAAATTACAGTCTTAACTATCCCATTAATTGCTAATCAAAAACCTTAATTCAAAGATTATACGTACTACTTCATGTGTATTTAAGTACCCTTTTAATTCACTTAAAGATTATGTATAAGTTAATTTAACCTATCATTTGTCTATCAGTAGGCGCGAGCAAGCTGTCATGTCTCCTGCTGTGCGTGATACTCTCCAAAACAAAGGAATGTTTTTATTCACGTTTCTCCTTATCTTTCAGCTAAATCTTTTAATCTTTTAACTTTTAACGTCCGTACTGTGTTTATTTTTATTGTCTGCATTTTAAAATATTTAAAATCTCAGGTACCCCTTGGCATACCTTCAAGTACCTCCCTTTTTTGTCCGGGCGGAAACACCATACCCTCATTTGAGAACTACTGGTTTAGCCTATGAAAAATCCTTTGTCTCATACATCATTACACTGTACAACTCCTCTTTGGGGGGCTAGGATGACAGGGAATGCAAAACAATAACAGTGCAATACTTTTTTTTTATATCATGGTCGTTAATGCCTAGTTTCTCTTTTAATAGAATCTATTTTGTTTCCATTTATACCCTTATTAGTTACTGTTTACTTTTTAGTTCTTCTTCCAAAGGGAACTCTCCTGAAGGAATCAATAACGTTTTATCTGTCTATCTATCTATCTATTACTAACCCGAGCACAATTCATGACGTCATGCTCATCTTGCAGACAGTTATTTCCATTTAGTTTTATTCTCTATTTGTAATTCTACATGCACCAATGTCACATAGAAATTTGCTTTCTTTGTTATTTATTTACATTATTATTTCTGGTTTACTTGCTGTCTGTTTACTTAAGTTCTCATATTTTGGTCTGTCTTCCTTCTGATTAGAATTTGTTTAACGTTTCCCTACGTTTTGTTTTGACAATGGCGCTGAGTGGCTCTTATCTGTACTTCTTCAGACTCTATGTTTCACAAAAGCCTTTAGATGTATTAGAATATAAATTTAACTTTTATTTTATTGTGTGTTTATTCCTAAAAAAAATTAAAATGTCAATGTATGATCAATTTATCTTTATCAAATTTAAATTCAATATTATTATTAATTGTATTTGTTGTATAATTATTAATTCAAAGCTATAATGTGTTCTGCATCTATCATGTGCTTGCGTGTGTGTTCTGTCTCAGCTCCACACAGATCTGTATGGATCAGCAGAGCACCAAGGCTGTACCAAAAAAATATACTAAACATATAAATGAGTGATGAATTAAACAATGTTTCAATGTCCCACAATCCGTGTTTATTTATTGATATTTAAATATGTAATTTTCCATATATCTATTATTTTACTGGACTTAGCAAGCACCTACTACTAGCACACTCTACAGACCGAGAATAACTGTTCAACCACACTTAGTAATGCCAAGCTAGATGCTAACCTAGCCTTACTATGCCTCAGTAAGCAAACTTTTGCTAACCTAGCCCAATGCTATGCTAACACAATGCTAACCTAGCTCAATGCTATGCTAACACAATGCTAACCTAGCTCAATGCTATGTGTCACTCCTCTTCGAACTAATGCCTCACGCAGCTGTCATTCACACAGCCTCGTCACACGCACACACTCTTATCTCAAAATGTCTCCCAGCTCTTTTTTTTTTTTATATGCGTCACACAGTCACTCACACACAGAGAATTTACCAGCGAGCAAGAGCTGGTAAATTAAAACAACTGTAATATCGCACAGTCACAATCACCAGTATAGTTAAAAACAAATTCAAATGACTGGAATTTGCTCGCAGCGCCCACGAGGGGGAGCCTCCCTGCTTAGGCTGCTGCCTCCGCGATCCAACCTCTTGATAAGCGAAAGAAAATAATTATATGGATGGATCATTCACTCATGTGTTTTCTGTACATAACTTTGTCTATTTTCTCACACGCACACACATAACCAACAATTTCCCAGCTCTTGCAGATCAGCGTGGGTGCGAAAAAAGCGTTAGGGAACTCTCACAAAAGCATGAGGGAGAATTAAAACAGATAAGAAACCAGGTGCTACACAAAAGTTATTAAAATACGCAGATATATATATATAAATTTAAAAACACACATTTTTATCCCACTAAACACTCCCCCCTGGTCCGGACCAATATAAACAACTAATGCACGCGTGCTTTTGTGGAATCGGCCGTCTCATAACACACACGCAGGTCATTCTTACTCATATAATGGCGATTAACCCATTCAGCGGAGCAAATCCTGCTTTTCCTTCCTGACCAACACGGATAACAGCCTAAGGCGCTGTAGAATTTCCAGGAATCACCTTTCAATTTCTACAGTACATCGTGTCTGGTCAGTCCATATAGTTTCACCAAGGCTCTACCATATGGAGCCCTTACTCTATCCATCTATACTGCAGCAAATTTCCAAATTCGTGACAACTTGGCTCAGTTGATCTCCTTTACCGGAGTCACTGAACGATCACCTTATATCAGGCTTTTTACCCGGCTGCAGCTTCCACATAGACAGATACGTAGGACCTTCATAGACGTCATAAATTTGTGTGGGCCAAATGTCACATCAGTTTAGCCAACCTTGCCTTAAATTTCGCTGTGTCCAACTCCGGCTAACCATGTACTTGCAAAGAAATTTTTCGTCTCACATCGTCTATGCTTCTACACTCCAAACCACCAAAATTCTATCAACAATCCCCATTTGTTAAAAACAAGAGATTACAAGTTTTCAACAACACACACAGACAAATGATTACATATAAAACAACTCAAGCCAACCAACACATGCCTCAGTCTAGGTTGTTTTTGGAGAACTATCTTTTATGAAAAAAAAATTTCAGTTTTTATCTTACCGATCCCGTTTCTCTTCAGACAGACAACTTTTACACAATAAGCAAAATAGCTTACCTTTTATTAGATGCGCGCGTGCAAGCGTTGTCTGCCTGAGAAAGAAGCCGGGAGCGGATGTTGACTTGCAGAGTTCTGGACCATCCTAGTTCGTGACGCCAATTTTGTAGTGGAAAGTCCAGGTTGTCAATGAGAACCAAAGTAGATTTAACACAAGAGTTTTATTTTACTCATAATCAAATGGTACAATGGTTGGGTTGAGTTGTCTAGCACACAGAAAGTTTCCCCCCCGGGCGCGCCCGTCACCATGAAAAAGAAGATGGTGTCCAAAACACTGTCTTCGTTTGGCTTTATCCCTTTCTTATCTCTCTTGTTAGTGCGTCAATGTCTTATTTTGTTTTCCCTATCTGTTCCATAACAACTCGAATCTTTCAGACAGTCAACACATTCAGTTAGACAGGTTGGCACGACTTAAAGTTCACTTTTGTCCCACAGAAGAGGAAGAGAAATCAAAATGAGCATACATTTTTGACAGACATGAACTATAGGTCAAAGGTCAGAAATTCTACGACATAATCAACAATACAATTGTTCAAATGCAACAATACATATACGTAATGATAACTTGAGATACGAAAGAATGCAGAAAAATGGAGGGGAAGAAAGAGAAGCAACCTACATTAACCTTGTAGATTGTTATAGTAACAATAGGTTAAGCTTTGTCAGTGTGCCATGTGTTATACCCAGTTTACCCTAGGGCAACAACGTTAATATATATTTGATGAAACGTGATTATGTGCATGAGTGTATGTGTGCATATGTACTTGTATATGTACAGTATGTGTATATGTGTGCTTGTACAGTGAATGTATATGTATAGTATGTGTATATGTGTGTGTTTGTACAGTGAATGTATATGTACAGTTTGTGTATATGTGTGTTTGTACAGTGAATGTATATGTACAGAATGTGTATGTGTGTGTTTGTACGGTGAATGTATATGTACAGTATGTGTATGTGTGTGTTTGTACAGTGAATGTATATGTACAGTATGTGTATACAGTATGTTTGTATAATGAATGTGCGTGTGGATGTACGAACTTTGAGTGTGTAAATATGTACTGTATTTATTTGTATATGTATGTGGGAGCGTAGGTACCTATGTATGTCTGTATGTATGTGTGTGAGTATATGTGAATTTGCATGTACAATACATTTGACTCCCAGTGTGTGCGGGAGCCAGAGTACGGCCCCAGCCTCCCCGAGAGCCCATCCCACAAACAGTAGGTGTGGTGCCCAGGGAACCAGGGATCACCGCCCCCACGCAGCCAAGCCGGACAGCGACAAGAACCCCAGAGCCCGGCCCACCGCGCCACCCACAAGGGCCAGCAGCAGGCCGCAGACAGACGCACCCGGCAGAGGACAAGGCACGAGAAAAGCAGGGGGCAGCCAGACCCCAAGCCAGCAAGAGACCCCACCCCACACGGGCAGAAAGGCGGGACGCCCCGCCCGAGGGGCCCGGAGACCCCCCGCAACCGGACGGGAAGACCGCCCCCTCCCCACCGGCAACCAGGCCCCCACGAGCCCACCCCCCACCCCCGGAGAGCGCGGCGAGGCCAGCCCCAGGCCACCCCACCCAAACCGGCCGCCACAGGACCACCCAGCACGGGGCCACGGGAACCACCCACCCCACCCGCAGGGACCCCAACGATGGAGATGGAACAACCAGCAACCGCCCCGCCAAGTCCCCCCCTGAGGTAGGGGAAAATAAATAAATAAATAAAAAATAATAATAATATTAATAAAATATATTAAAAAACTATAATTTCTTTAAAAAAGAATTAAAAGAAGATCACAGACATGCTGACACACAAGGTCGCCGCCCCAACAACTGGCCGAATCGCAGCACCTCGGAATACCCTGCAGCACCAAGCTACCACAGTAGACGCAGGGACCAGACCCAGCAGGCCCCAACCAACCCGGAAGGGATGGACGGTGGGACCCAGGAGCTCCAGACACGCAGTCCGGATGCAGTAGCCAGAGGCGCCGACCCCCACCCGACAGGCAGGCCCCGAACGTACCCCCAGAAATATACATACATATGTATATACATATACATACACATGTACACATACACACATACACATATATACACATACACATATATACACATACACATATATATACATACATACATACATACATACACACACATATACATACATATACACAGTTTGTCAGCCCTGACAACCACCACGCGTGCGCGCTGCCACCAGTCACAACATCAGCCACCCCCCTGCACCAGACCCAGCAGCCACGGGCGCCCACACCACAAACAAACGGCAGCAGAAACAGCAGCCACAACACTCCCAGACAGCCAGCACCACCCAATCAAATCAAAGCGATCAAAAAAAAAACGCGACCGGCAACCACACGCCAACAGGATCACGGAGACCAACCAGCGCCGGCCCCCCACCAAAAGACCCCACCACCCCAACCCAAACCCGCACAAACACACCACCGCCCAAACAACCGAGACACAGCATCCAGACCAGACACGGGCGCCGCGCCGCCACCACATCTAGTCACCAACAGAGACCCCACAGCGCAAGGTCGGGCCACACGGGCACGGACCCCACCCAACAGGAAGCGAGACCCGCGCGACGCCACACACAAATAAATAATAAGATTAAACAAAAATAATAAAAATAATTTTAAAAAAAAATACAAATACAAATTTAATTAAATTAAAATAAAAAATAAAAAATAAAAAATAAAAAATAAAAAATAAAAAACAAAAATAAATAGATAAAATAAAAATGAAATAAAATAAAGTAAGTAAATAAAAAAATAAAAAACGCAATTCTTATTTGTGACAATTCTTAATCAATTCTAAACTTAAAAAAAACAACATTATTTATTTTTTTAATTGTTTTTTTTTTTTTTTAAATCGGTCCTGTTCATCTACTCAGGCAAATCCCTAAGGGTGTCAAAAAAATCGATTTTTGAAAGTATCGCCATTCTTATTTGTGACAATTTTTAATCACCTCAAAAATATAAAAAAAACAATTCCTTTATTTTTTATGTTTTTTTTTTTTTTTAATCCATCCTGTCCAGCCACTAAGGGTGTGAAATTTTTTTTTTTTTTTTAAGTACCGCAATTCTTTTTTGTGACAATTCTTAATCAATTCTAAAATTAAAAATAAAAACATAATTTTATTTTTTAATTTTTTAATTTTAACTTTTTAAATCGGTCCTGTCCATCCACTCAAGCAAATCATTAGGAGTGTCAAAAAAATAAATAATTTAAAGTACCGCAATTCTTATTTGTGACAATTCTTAATCAATTCTAAACTTGAAAAAAAACATAATTTTTTTTATTTATTTTTTTTTTTTATTGGTCCTGTCCAGCCACTCAGGCAAATCATTAGGGGTGTCAAAAAAATTGATTTTTTAAAGTATCGCCATTGTTATTTGGAACAATTCTTAATCACCTCAAAAATATAAAAAAAAGACAATTCCTTTATTTTTTATGTATTTTTTTTTTTTAATCGGTCCTGTCCAGCCACTCAGGCAAATCATTAGGGGTGTCAAAAAAAATATATTTTTGAAAGTATCGCCATTCTTATTTGTGACAATTCTTAATCACCTCAAAAATATAAAAAAAAATATTCCTTTATTTTTTTATGTTTTTTTATTTTTTATTTTTTTAATCGGTCCTTTCCAGCCACTCAGGCAAATCATTAGGGGTGTCAAAAAAAATAAAAAAAATAATAATTTAAAGTACCGCAATTCTTATGTGTGACAACTCTTAATCAATTTTAAATTTAAAAAAAAAAACATTATTTTATTTTTTATTATTATTTTTTTTTAATCGGTCCTCTCCAGCCATTAGGGTTAGAGGGTTAGGGTTAGGGTTAGGGTTAGGGTTAGGTGTTATAGGAGGTTAGGGTTAGGGTTAGGGTTAGGGTTAGGTTTAATCGGTCCTGTCCAGCCACTCAGGCAAATCATTAGGGGTGTCAAAAAATGTTTTATTTTTTTTAAAGTAGCGCAATTCTTATTTGTGACAATTCTTAATCAATTCTAAACTTAAAAAAACCAACATTATTTTATTTTTTTATTTTATTTTTTTTAATCGGTCCTGTTCATCCATTCAGGCAAATCCCTAAGGTGTCAAATCGATTTTTGAAAGTATCGCCATTCTTATTTGTGACAATTCTTAATCACCTCAAAAATATAAAAAAAAATATTCCTTTATTTTTTTATGTATTTTTTTATTTTTTTTTTAATCGGTCCTTTCCAGCCACTCAGGCAAATCATTAGGGGTACATTCTTATTTGTGACAATTCTTAATCACCTCAAAAATATAAAAAAAACAATTATTTTATTTTTTATGTTTTTTTGTTGTTGTTTTTTTTTCTAATCGGCCCTGTCCATCCACTCAGGCAAATCACTAAAGGTGTCAAAAAAAATCGATTTTTGAAAGTATTGCCATTCTTATTTGTGACAATTTTTAATCACCTCAAAAATATAAAAAAAAACAATTCCTTTATTTTTTATGTTTTTTGTTTTTTTTAATCCATCCTGTCCAGCCACTAGGGGTGTCAAATTGTTTTGTTTTGTTTTTTAAAGTACCGCAATTCTTATTTGTGACAATTCTTAATCAATTCTAAACTTAAAAATAAAAACATTTTTTTATTTTTTTGTTTTACCTTTTTAAATCGGTCCTGTCCATCCACTCAGGCAAATCATTATTAGTGTCAAAGAAAAATAAAAAAATATTATTATTATTATTATTTGTGACAATTCTTAATCAATTCTAAACTTGAAAAAAAAACATTATTTTTTGAATTTTATTTTTTTAATTTTTTTTTTTTTTCGGTTGTCCAGCCATTAGGGTAAAAGGGTTAGGGATAGGGTTAGGATTTTTTAAAGTATCGCCATTCTTATTTGTAACAATTCTTAATCACCTCAAAAATATAAATAAAACCAATTCCTTTATTTTGTATGTTGTTTTTTTTTAATCGGTCCTGTCCAGCCACTCAGGCAAATCCCTAAGGTGTCAAATCGATTTTTGAAAGTATTGCCATTCTTATTTGTGACAATTTTTAATCACCTCAAAAATATAAAAAAAACAATTCCTTTATTTTTTATGTTTTTTTTTTTTTTAATCCATCCTGTCCAGCCACTAGGGGTGTCAAATTGTTTTTATTTTTTTTTAAAGTACCGCAATTCTTATTTGTGACAATTCTTAATAAATTCTAAACTTAAAAATAAATAAAAAAAATTATTTTTTTGTTTTACCTTTTTAAATCGGTCCTGTCCATCCACTCAGGCAAATCATTATTAGTGTCAAAGAAAAATAAAAAAATATTATTATTATTATTATTTGTGACAATTCTTAATCAATTCTAAACTTGAAAAAAAAACATTATTTTTTTAATTTTATTTTATTTTTTTTAATTTTTTTCGGTTGTCCAGCCATTAGGGTAAAAGGGTTAGGGATAGGGTTAGGATTTTTTAAAGTATCGCCATTCTTATTTGTAACAATTCTTAATCACCTCAAAAATATAAATAAAACCAATTCCTTTATTTTTTATGTTGGTTTTTTTTAATCGGTCCTGTCCAGCCACTCAGGCAAATCCCTAAGGTGTCAAATCGATTTTTGAAAGTATCGCCATTCTTATTTGTGACAATTCTTAATCACCTCAAAAATATAAAAAAAAATATTCCTTTATTTTTTTATGTTTTTTTTTTTTTTTTTTTTTTAATCGGTCCTTTCCAGCCACTCAGGCAAATCATTAGGGGTTCATTCTTATTTGTGACAATTCTTAATCACCTCAAAAATATAAAAAAAACAATTATTTTATTTTTTATGTTTTTTTGTTGTTGTTTTTTTTTCTAATCGGTCCTGTCCATCTACTCAGGCAAATCACTAAAGGTGTCAAAAAAATCGATTTTTGAAAGTATCGCCATTCTTTTTTGTGACAATTTTTAATCACCTCAAAAATATTTAAAAAAACAATTCCTTTATTTTTTATGTTTTTTTTTTTTTTTAATCCATCCTGTCCAGCCACTAGGGGTGTCAATTTTTTTTTTTTTTTTTTAAAGTACCGCAATTCTTATTTGTGACAATTCTTAATCAATTCTAAACTTAAAAATAAAAACATTTTTTTATTTTTTTGTTTTACCTTTTTAAATCGGTCCTGTCCATCCACTCAGGCAAATCATTATTAGTGTCAAAGAAAAATAAAAAAATATTATTATTATTATTATTTGTGACAATTCTTAATCAATTCTAAACTTGAAAAAAAAACATTATTTTTTTAATTTTATTTTTTTAATTTTTTTTCTTTTTCGGTTGTCCAGCCATTAGGGTAAAAGGGTTAGGGATAGGGTTAGGATTTTTTAAAGTATCGCCATTCTTATTTGTAACAATTCTTAATCACCTCAAAAATATAAATAAAACCAATTCCTTTATTTTTTATGTTGTTTTTTTTTAATCGGTCCTGTCCAGCCACTCAGGCAAATCATTAGGGGTGTCAAAAAAAAAAAAAAAAAAATTAAAGTACCTCTATTCTTATTTGCGACAATTCTTAATCAATTCTAAACTTGAAAAAAAAACGTTTTTTTTTTTTTTTTTAAATCGGTCCTGTCCAGCCATTAGGGTAAAAGGGTTAGGGTTAGGGTTAGGGTTAGGGTTAGGGTTAAGGTTAGGGTTAGGGTTAGGATTTTTTAAAGTATCGCCATTCTTATTTGTAACAATTTTTAATCACCTCAAAAATATAAATAAAACCAATTCCTTTATTTTTTATGTTGTTTTTTTTTAATCGGTCCTGTCCAGCCACTCAGGCAAATCATTAGGGGTGTCAAAAAAAAAATAAAAAAAATTAAAGTACCGCTATTCTTATTTGCGACAATTCTTAATCAATTCTAAACTTGAAAAAAAAACATTATTATTATTATTTTTTTTTTTTAATCGGTCCTGTCCAGCCATTAGGGTAAAAGGGTTAGGGTTAGGGTTAGGGTTAAGGATAGGGTTAGGGTTAGGGTTAGGTGTTATAGGAGGTTAGGGTTAGGGTTAGGGTTAGGTTTAATCGGTCCTGTCCAGCCACTCAGGCAAATCATTAGGGGTGTCAATTTAAAGTACCGCAATTCTTATTTGTGACAATTGTTAATCAATTCTAAACTTTAAAAAAAAACATTATTTTATTTTTTATTTTGTATTATTTTATTTTTTTAATCGGTCCTGTCCAGCCACTCAGGCAAATCATTAGGGGTACATTCTTATTTGTGACAATTCTTAATCACCTCAAAAATATAAAAAAAACAATTATTTTATTTTTTATGTTTTTTTGTTGTTGTTTTTTTTTCTAATCGGTCCTGTCCATCTACTCAGGCAAATCACTAAAGGTGTCAAAAAAATCGATTTTTGAAAGTATCGCCATTCTTTTTTGTGACAATTTTTAATCACCTCAAAAATATTTAAAAAAACAATTCCTTTATTTTTTATGTTTTTTTTTTTTTTTAATCCATCCTGTCCAGCCACTAGGGGTGTCAATTTTTTTAATTTTTTTTTTAAAGTACCACAATTCTTATTTGTGACAATTCTTAATCAATTCTAAACTTAAAAATAAAAACATTTTTTTATTTTTTTGTTTTACCTTTTTAAATCGGTCCTGTCCATCCACTCAGGCAAATCATTATTAGTGTCAAAGAAAAATAAAAAAATATTATTATTATTATTATTTGTGACAATTCTTAATCAATTCTAAACTTGAAAAAAAAACATTATTTTTTTAATTTTATTTTTTTAATTTTTTTTCTTTTTCGGTTGTCCAGCCATTAGGGTAAAAGGGTTAGGGATAGGGTTAGGATTTTTTAAAGTATCGCCATTCTTATTTGTAACAATTCTTAATCACCTCAAAAATATAAATAAAACCAATTCCTTTATTTTTTATGTTGTTTTTTTTTAATCGGTCCTGTCCAGCCACTCAGGCAAATCATTAGGGGTGTCAAAAAAAAAAAAAAAAAAAATTAAAGTACCTCTATTCTTATTTGCGACAATTCTTAATCAATTCTAAACTTGAAAAAAAAACGTTTTTTTTTTTTTTTTAAATCGGTCCTGTCCAGCCATTAGGGTAAAAGGGTTAGGGTTAGGGTTAGGGTTAGGGTTAGGGTTAAGGTTAGGGTTAGGGTTAGGATTTTTTAAAGTATCGCCATTCTTATTTGTAACAATTTTTAATCACCTCAAAAATATAAATAAAACCAATTCCTTTATTTTTTATGTTGTTTTTTTTTAATCGGTCCTGTCCAGCCACTCAGGCAAATCATTAGGGGTGTCAAAAAAAAAATAAAAAAAATTAAAGTACCGCTATTCTTATTTGCGACAATTCTTAATCAATTCTAAACTTGAAAAAAAAACATTATTATTATTATTTATTTTTTTTAATCGGTCCTGTCCAGCCATTAGGGTAAAAGGGCTAGGGTTAGGGTTAGGGTTAAGGATAGGGTTAGGGTTAGGGTTAGGTGTTATAGGAGGTTAGGGTTAGGGTTAGGGTTAGGTTTAATCGGTCCTGTCCAGCCACTCAGGCAAATCATTAGGGGTGTCAATTTAAAGTACCGCAATTCTTATTTGTGACAATTGTTAATCAATTCTAAACTTTAAAAAAAAACATTATTTTATTTTTTATTTTGTATTATTTTATTTTTTTAATCGGTCCTGTCCAGCCACTCAGGCAAATCATTAGGGGTGTCAAAAAAATCGATTTTTGAAAGTACCGCCATTCTTATGTGATCACCTCAAAAATATTTTAAAAAACAATTATTTTATTCTTCATGTTTTTGTTTTTGTTTTTCTAATCGGTCCTGTCCAGCTACTCAAGCAAATCATTAGGGGTGTCAAAAAAAAAAAAAAAAATTTTAAAGTACCGCAATTCTTATTTGTGACAATTCTTAATAAATTCTAAACTTAAAAATAAAAAAAAAAAATTATTTTTTTGTTTTACCTTTTTAAATCGGTCCTGTCCATCCACTCAGGCAAATCATTATTAGTGTCAAAGAAAAATAAAAAAATATTATTATTATTATTATTTGTGACAATTCTTAATCAATTCTAAACTTGAAAAAAAAACATTATTTTTTTAATTTTATTTTATTTTTTTTTATTTTTTTCGGTTGTCCAGCCATTAGGGTAAAAGGGTTAGGGATAGGGTTAGGATTTTTTAAAGTATCGCCATTCTTATTTGTAACAATTCTTAATCACCTCAAAAATATAAATAAAACCAATTCCTTTATTTTTTATGTTGGTTTTTTTTAATCGGTCCTGTCCAGCCACTCAGGCAAATCCCTAAGGTGTCAAATCGATTTTTGAAAGTATCGCCATTCTTATTTGTGACAATTCTTAATCACCTCAAAAATATAAAAAAAAATATTCCTTTATTTTTTTATGTTTTTTTTTTATTTTTTTTTTTAATCGGTCCTTTCCAGCCACTCAGGCAAATCATTAGGGGTTCATTCTTATTTGTGACAATTCTTAATCACCTCAAAAATATAAAAAAAACAATTATTTTATTTTTTATGTTTTTTTGTTGTTGTTTTTTTTTCTAATCGGTCCTGTCCATCTACTCAGGCAAATCACTAAAGGTGTCAAAAAAATCGATTTTTGAAAGTATCGCCATTCTTTTTTGTGACAATTTTTAATCACCTCAAAAATATTTAAAAAAACAATTCCTTTATTTTTTATGTTTTTTTTTTTTTTTAATCCATCCTGTCCAGCCACTAGGGGTGTCAATTTTTTTTTTTTTTTTTTAAAGTACCGCAATTCTTATTTGTGACAATTCTTAATCAATTCTAAACTTAAAAATAAAAACATTTTTTTATTTTTTTGTTTTACCTTTTTAAATCGGTCCTGTCCATCCACTCAGGCAAATCATTATTAGTGTCAAAGAAAAATAAAAAAATATTATTATTATTATTATTTGTGACAATTCTTAATCAATTCTAAACTTGAAAAAAAAACATTATTTTTTTAATTTTATTTTTTTAATTTTTTTTCTTTTTCGGTTGTCCAGCCATTAGGGTAAAAGGGTTAGGGATAGGGTTAGGATTTTTTAAAGTATCGCCATTCTTATTTGTAACAATTCTTAATCACCTCAAAAATATAAATAAAACCAATTCCTTTATTTTTTATGTTGTTTTTTTTTAATCGGTCCTGTCCAGCCACTCAGGCAAATCATTAGGGGTGTCAAAAAAAAAAAAAAAAAAAATTAAAGTACCTCTATTCTTATTTGCGACAATTCTTAATCAATTCTAAACTTGAAAAAAAAACGTTTTTTTTTTTTTTTTTAAATCGGTCCTGTCCAGCCATTAGGGTAAAAGGGTTAGGGTTAGCGTTAGGGTTAGGGTTAGGGTTAAGGTTAGGGTTAGGGTTAGGATTTTTTAAAGTATCGCCATTCTTATTTGTAACAATTTTTAATCACCTCAAAAATATAAATAAAACCAATTCCTTTATTTTTTATGTTGTTTTTTTTTAATCGGTCCTGTCCAGCCACTCAGGCAAATCATTAGGGGTGTCAAAAAAAAAATAAAAAAAATTAAAGTACCGCTATTCTTATTTGCGACAATTCTTAATCAATTCTAAACTTGAAAAAAAAACATTATTATTATTATTTTTTTTTTTTAATCGGTCCTGTCCAGCCATTAGGGTAAAAGGGTTAGGGTTAGGGTTAGGGTTAAGGATAGGGTTAGGGTTAGGGTTAGGTGTTATAGGAGGTTAGGGTTAGGGTTAGGGTTAGGTTTAATCGGTCCTGTCCAGCCACTCAGGCAAATCATTAGGGGTGTCAATTTAAAGTACCGCAATTCTTATTTGTGACAATTGTTAATCAATTCTAAACTTTAAAAAAAAACATTATTTTATTTTTTATTTTGTATTATTTTATTTTTTTAATCGGTCCTGTCCAGCCACTCAGGCAAATCATTAGGGGTGTCAAAAAAATCGATTTTTGAAAGTACCGCCATTCTTATGTGATCACCTCAAAAATATTTTAAAAAACAATTATTTTATTCTTCATGTTTTTGTTTTTGTTTTTCTAATCGGTCCTGTCCAGCTACTCAAGCAAATCATTAGGGGTGTCAAAAAAAAAAAAAAACAATTTTAAAGTACCGCAATTCTTATTTGTGACAATTTTTAATCAATTCTAAACTTAAAAAAACCTATTATTTTATTATTATTTTTTTATTATTATTATTTTTTAATCGGTCCTGTCCATCCACTCAGGCAAATCCTTAGGGGTGTCAAAAAAAATTATTTTTGAAAGTATCGCCATTCTTATTTGTGACAATTTTTAATCACCTCAAAAATATTTAAAAAAATATTCCTTTATTTTTTTATGTTTTTTTTTTTTTTTTTTTAATCGGTCCTTTCTAGCCACTCAGGCAAATCATTAGGGGTGTCAAAACATTATTTTTAAATAAAAACAATTTAAAGTACCGCAATTCTTATTTGTGACAACTCTTAATCAATTTTAAATTAAAAAAAACAACATGATTTTATTTTTCATTGATTGATTGATTGATTGATTGATTGATTGATATTTATTTTAATCGGTCCTCTCCAGCCATTAGGGTTAGAGGGTTAGGGTTAGGGTTAGGGTTAGGGTTAGGTGTTCTAGGAGGTTAGGGTTAGGGTTAGGGTTAGGGTTAGGTTTAATCGGTCCTGTCCAGCCATTCAGGCAAATCATTTGGGGTTTCAAAAAAAAAAAAAAAATTAAAGTACCGCAATTCTTATTTGTGACAACTCTTAATTATTTTAAATTAAAAAAAACAAAACATTATTTTTATTTTTTATTTTTTTTATTTTTTTTTTTATTTTTTTTTTTAAATTTTTTTTTTTTTTTTTTTTTTTTATTTTTTTATTTTTTTATTTTATTGTATTATTTTTTTTTCATTATTTTTATTTTTATTTTTATTTTTATTTTTATTTTTATTTTTATTTTTATTTTTATTTTTATTTTTATTTTTATTTTTATTTTTATTTTTATTTTTATTTTTATTTTTATTTTTATTTTTATTTTTATTTTTATTTTTATTTTTATTTTTATTTTTTAATCGGTCCTCTCCAGCCATTAGGGTTAGAGGGTTAGGGTTAGGGTTAGGGTTAGGGTTAGGTGTTATAGGAGGTTAGGGTTAGGTGTTATAGGAGGTTAGGGTTAGGGTTATGTTTAATCGGTTCTGTCCAGCCATTCAGGCAAATCATTTGGGGTGTCAAAAAAAAAATAAAAAAATAAAAAAATTTAAAGTACCGCAATTCTTATTTGTGACAACTCTTAATCAATTTTAAATTAAAAAAAAAAACATTATTGTATTTTTTATTCTTTATTTTATTTTATTTTTTTTAATCGGTCCTCTCCAGTCATTAGGGTTAGGGTTAGGGTTAGGGTTAGGGTTAGGGTTAGGGTTAAGGTTAGGGTTAGGGTTAGGGTTAGGCAAATCATTTGGGGTGTCAAAAAAATAAAAATAAAAATAAAAATTTAAAGTACCGCAATTCTTATTTGTGACAACTCTTAATCAATTTTAAATAAAAAAAAAACAAACATTATTTTTTATTTTTATTTATTTATTTTTATTTTTATTTTTATTTTTATTTTTATTTTTATTTTTATTTTTATTTTTATTTTTATTTTTATTTTTATTTTTATTTTATTTTTATTTTTATTTTTATTTTTATTTTTATTTTTATTTTTATTTTTATTTTTATTTTTATTTTTATTTTTATTTTTATTTTTATTTTTATTTTTATTTTTATTTTTATTTTTATTTTTATTTTTATTTTTATTTATTTTTATTTTTATTTTTATTTTTATTTTTATTTTTATTTTTATTTTCATTTTTATTTTTATTTTTATTTTTATTTTTATTTTTATTTTTATTTTTATTTTTATTTTTATTTTTATTTTTATTTTTATTTTTATTTTTATTTTTATTTTTATTTTTATTTTTATTTTTATTTTTATTTTTATTTTTATTTTTATTTTTATTTTTATTTTTATTTTTATTTTTATTTTTATTTTTATTTTTATTTTTTAATCGGTCCTCTCCAGCCATTAGGGTTAGAGGGTTAGGGTTAGGGTTAGGGTTAGGTGTTATAGGAGGTTAGGGTTAGGTGTTATAGGAGGTTAGGGTTAGGGTTAGGGTTATGTTTAATCGGTTCTGTCCAGCCATTCAGGCAAATCATTTGGGGTGTCAAAAAAAAAAAAAAAAAAAAAAAAATTTAAAGTACCGCAATTCTTATTTGTGACAACTCTTAATCATTTTTTAATTTAAAAAAAAAACATTATTGTATTTTTTATTCTTTATTTTATTTTTTATTTTTAATCGGTCCTCTCCAGTCATTAGGGATAGAGGGTTAGGGTTAGGGTTAGGGTTAGGGTTAGGGTTAGGGTTAGGGTTAGGGTTAGGGTTAGGGTTAGGGTTAAGGTTAGGGTTAGGGTTAGGGTTAGGCAAATCATTCGGGGTGTCAAAAAAATAAAAATAAAAATAAAAATTTAAAGTACCGCAATTCTTATATATGACAATTCTTAATCAATTCTAAACTTGAAAAAAAACATTATTATTTTTTTAATTTTTTTTAATCGGTCCTGTCCAGCCACTCAGGCAAATCATTTGGGGTGTCAAAAAAAATAAAAAAATAAAAAAATTTAAAGTACCGCAATTCTTATTTGTGACAACTCTTAATCAATTTTAAATAAAAAAAATAAACATTTTTATTTTATTTTATTATTTTTTTAATCGGTCCGCTCCAGCCATTAGGGTTAGAGGGTTAGGGTTAGGGTTAGGGTTAGGTGTTATAGGAGGTTAGGGTTAGGGTTAGGGTTAGGTTTAATCGGTCCTGTCCAGCCACTCAGGCAAATCATTTGGGGTGTCAAAAAAAAAAAAAATTTTTTTTAAAGTACCGCAATTCTTATATATGACAATTCTTAATCAATTCTAAACTTTAAAAAAAAACATATTTTATTTTTTTATTTTATTTTTTTAAATTGGTCCTGTCCAGCCACTCAGGCAAATCATTAGGGGTGTAAAAAAAAACGATTTTTGAAAGTATCGCCATTATTATTTGTGACTATTCTTAATCACCTCAAAAATATAAAAATAAATATTCCTTTATTTTTTATGTTTTTTTTGTTTTTGTTTTTTTTAATCGGTCCTGTCCAGCCACTCAGGCAAATCATTTAGGGGGGGGGGGGGGGAATTAAAAAAAAAAAATTTAAGTACCGCAATTCTTATTTGTGACAACTGTTAATCAATTTTAAATTAAAAAAAAAAACTTTTTTTTTTTTTTTTTTTTTTTTTTTTTTTAATCGGTCCTCTCCAGCCATTAGGGTTAGAGGGTTAGGGTTAGGGTTAGGGTTAGGGTTAGGGTTAGGGTTAGGTTTAATCGGTCCTGTCCAGCCATTCAGGCAAATCATTTGAGGTGTCAAAAAAAAAAAAAAACATTTTTTTTAAAGTACCGCAATTCTTATATATGACAATTCTTAATCAATTCTAAACTTGAAAAAAAACCATAATTTTTTTTTTTTTTTTAATCGGTCCTGTCCAGCCACTCAGGCAAATCATTTGGGGTGTCAAAAAAATAAAAATAAAAATAAAAATTGAATGCTAAGATAAATGTAAAAGGGACCCTTTACCTCCCTGATTGGCACTCAGCATCAAAGGTTGGAATTGGGGGGTTAAATCACCAAAAATGCTGAAGTTGAACTGAAATGCAGATAGAATGCAGGATGAATGTAAGAATAGTTTGAATGTTGGGATGGTTTGAATAGTGAATGGTTGGAATTTCCAGGAAAACTGGAATTTGGTTTGAAACTTGGGAAAGTGTTAGTTTGAATGTCCAGGATGAGTGGAATGTGTTGATGTAGGAATGGTTTGAATAGGTTGACAAATGTGGGAATTGTGCAACTTGGAACAATGACACGTTCATTTCAATGGGAACTTCCAGGAAATTTGGGGAAAATGACTAAGCATGAATGTTCTGCCTGAGCTGGAATTGTTTAAATCGGTCAAGAATTGTTGAAGTAGTAACAGTTTTTAATTGAAAAATGGTATTACGGAATTTCGGGAAAACCGAGAATTTTTGAAGTTCTTACACCATGCAACTTGTTTTTTTCTCCTGATTTAGAGGAATGTTTTGACAGTGGAACGGTGGAAATGGGTTGAAAGATGTGAAAGGAGTCATCGCACTAGAAAAAGGTTGGAAAATAAGGTGAGGAGAAAAAAAAGAATTCCTGGAAATTTGTTGAACGTGGGAAAATGGTTGTTTGAATTTATGAACAGGCTGAATATTTTGAAGGTGGAACGGTTTGAATCGGATTTAAAAAATGTGGGAATTGTGGAACTTTGAAGAATGTTCCATTCATTTCAATGGGAATTTCATGGAAATTTGGGGATATCGGGAAAAGCAGGAATTTTTGGAAAATAGAAAAAAAAATTGAATCTTCTGGATGAGTTGGTGTTGGTGTTGGATTTTTCAAATCGGTCGAGAAATGTTGAAGTAGTAACATTTTAATTGAGAAATGGTATTATGGAATTCCTGGAATTTCAGGAAAACTGGGAATTTTTTCAGTTCAAAAAACAACTTTTTTTTGGTCCTGATTAAGAGGAGTGTTTTGACGGTGGAACGGTTAAAAAAGTGGGTTGAAAAAGTTGGAAAGAGTAGTCGACAGAAAAAAGGGGTGGAAATAGGGTTTGGAAAACTGGGAATTCTGGCAATTCCTGGAATTTTTTTGAACTTGGAAAAATGATAGTTTGAATGTCCAGGATGAGTGAAATAAGTTGAAGGTAGAATTGTTTGAATTAAAAATGTGAATAAAAAATGTGGAAATGGTGGAAGTTTGAAAAATGGCCAATTCATTTTGAATGGGAAAAATGTCCCGGAAAACTTGGAATTCTGGGAAATTTTGGTGAATAGGAATTTTTTGGAATTTCCAGGAAAACCGAAATTTGGTTTGAAACTTGGGAAAGTGTTAGTTTGAATGTCCAGGATGAGTGGAATGTGTTGATGTTGGAATGGTTTGAATAGGTTGACAAATGTGGGAATTATGCAACTTGGAACAAAATCACGTTCATTTCAATGGGAACTTCCTGGAAATTTGGGAATTTGGGGAAAATGACTAAGCATGAATGTCCTGCATGAGCTGGAATTGTTTAAATCGGTCAAGAAATGTTGAAGTAGTAACAGTTTTTAATTGAAAAATGGTATTACGGAATTTCGGGAAAACCGGGAATTTTTGAAGTTCTTACACCATGCAACTTTTTTTTTCCTGATTTAGAGGAATGTTTTGACAGTGGAACGGTGGAAATGGGTTGAAAAATGTGAAAGGAGTCATCGCACTAGAAAAAGGTTGGGAAAAAAGGTGAGGAGAAAAAAAAAGGAATTCCTGGAAATTTGTTGAACGTGGAAAAATGGTTGTTTGAATTTCTGAACGGGCTGAATATTTTGAAGGTGGAACGGTTTGAATCGGATAAAAAAAATGTGGGAATTGTGGAACTTTGAAGAATGTTCCATTCATTTCAAGGGGAATTTCATGGAAATTTGGGGATATCGGGAAAAGCAGGAATTTTTGGAAAATAGAAAAAAAAATTGAATCTTCTGGATGAGTTGGTGTTGGTGTTGGATTTTTCAAATCGGTCGAGAAATGTTGAAGTAGTAACATTTTAATTGAGAAATTGTATTATGGAATTCCTGGAATTTCAGAAAAATCGGGAATTTTTCCAGTTCAAAAAACACCTTTTTTTTTTGTCCTGATTAAGAGGAATGTTTTGACGGTGGAACGGTTAAAAAAGTGGGTTGTAAAATGTGGAAAGAGTAGTCGACAGAAAAAAGGGGTGGAAATAGGGTTTGGAAAACCGGGAATTCTGGCAATTCCTGGAATTCTTTTGAACTTGGAAAAAAAAACAAAATTTTAATTTAAAATTGATTAAGAATTGTCATATATAAGAATTGCGGTACTTTAAATTTTTATTTTTATTTTTATTTTTTTGACACCCCAAATGATTTGCCTAACCCTAACCCTAACCTTAACCCTAACCCTAACCCTAACCCTAACCCTAACCCTAACCCTAACTGGACAGGACCGATTAAACCTAACCCTAACCCTAACCCTAACCTCCTATAACGCCTAACCCTAACCCTAACCCTAACCTCCTATAACACCTAACCCTAACCCTAACCCTAACCCTCTATCCCAAATGACTGGAGAGGACCGATTAAAAAAACTAAAATAATAAAAAATAAAAAATACAATAATGTTTGTTTGTTTTTTATTTAAAATTGATTAAGAGTTGTCACAAATAAGAATTGCGGTACTTTCCTTTTTTTTTTTTTTTTTTTGACACCACTAATGATTTGCCTGAGTGGCTGGACAGGACCAGTTAAACCTAACCCTAACCTCCTATAACACCTAACCCTAGCCCTAACCCTAACCCTAACCCTAACCCTAATGGCTGGAGAGGACCGATTTTTTAAAAAAAAATAAAAATTAAAATAATAAAAATTAAAAAAAATAATGTTTTTTTTTTATTTAAAATTGATTAAGAGTTGTCACAAATAAGAATTGCGGTACTTTAAAAATTTTTTTTTTTTTTTTTTTTTTCGACACCCCAAATGATTTGCCTGAGTGGCTGGACAGGACCGGTTAAAAAAAAATATATAATAAAAATAATGTTTTTTTTTCAAGTTTAGAATTGATTAAGAATTGTCATATATAAGAATTGCGGTACTTTAAAAAAAATGTTGTTTTTTTTTGACACCCCTAATGATTTGCCTGAATGGCTGGACAGGACCGATTAAACCTAACCCTAACCTCCTATAACAGTTTGGCGGGAAATTTAAAATGTCACTTTATAAGTTAACCCGGCCGTATTGGCATGTGTTGCAATGTTAAGATTTCATCATTGATATATAAACTATCAGACTGCGTGGTCGCTAGTAGTGGCTTTCAGTAGGCCTTTAAGTTAACATAATGGAGTACATATATTTTTTTATGAAATAATACATTTAGTAAGAAAAGTTACAGTACTTTATTGATGCATATTATTTGCAGGCTTTCTAAGGCCAGATAAAATGAAGTGGCGGGCCACATCTGGCCCCCGGGTCTTGATTTTGACATCAATGCCTTAAATTGTTGTTTTTTCTGCCTTGGTTGTTAATATGCAGGACACAAACTAACATTCTCTCTCTCAGTCGGTCTCTCTCTGGTCTTCAGGGTGACTGTCACCATGCATCAGGACTGTGTAGACATCTGCTGGAGGACATACCTGCTGCAATAAAACTCAGCACTCTGCACATTGCATCGCACATTGTTCAACAGCCCCACCGGGTATCTTATAAATTAGGTGCAATTATAATTATTTCAAAAGAGCCAGCCTTGATGGAAGATACATTTATACATATTACTCCTTTTCTCTGTACTTTTCCTCTGGGAGATTATCTTAACATTGAAGGCAAATGAACACATTAGTGGATGTGTTCCCAGGCACACAGCAGATGGGGCAGCAATCTTGTCTAAGCTTTAATTAAGGCTCTCAAAGATTTCAAAAGCTTGCGGTCAAAAGAAACAAAACGAGGAGTCTTACTTGTGCACGGGAGTTTCAATTAATTTACTAAGGAACAAAGAAATGCAAACTCTTCATTTGTATTGTCTAATATCTTTGAAGCTGGAAGTGGCTTTTGTCACAATATACTGCAAGTTATGGATGATATTGCACAGTATGTTTAACATCATGCGCTTCATGTATTCTTAAATAGGAAAAAAAAAAAAAAGTATTGACACGCTTAGAAAATTTGATAAAACGCAATTAAACATTCAGTTGATGAAATAGTAATTAACTAATTATACTGACACATGTATGCATTTGCATGCCTCAAAGTGGTGCAACTGGAAGTTCAACCAACATTTTCTGGAGAGAAAAAAAAACCATGCTACAGGGTACCAGTCATCGCACTAAAAAAAAGGTTGGAAAAAAGGTTTGGGAGAAAAAACAAGGAATTCCTGGAAATTTGTTGAACATGGAAAAATGGTTGTTTGAATTTCTGAACAGGCTGAATATTTTAAAGTTGGAACGGTTTGAATCGGATAAAAAAATGTGGGAATTGTGGAACTTTGAAGAATGTCCCATTCATTTCAATGGGAATTTCATGGAAATTTGGGAATTTTTTGGAAAATGGTAAAAAAAAAAAATGGAATCTTCTGGAAGAGTTGGTGTTGGTGTTGGATTTTTCAAATCGGTCGAGAAATGTTGAAGTACCGTATTTTCCGCACCATAAGGCGCCCCGTGTTATTAGCCGCACGTTTAATGAACGGCATATTTCAAAACTTTGTTTACCTATTAGCCGCCCCGTGCTATTAGCCGCACCTACGCTACGCTAAAGGGAATGTCAACAAAACAGTCAGATAGGTCAGTCAAACTTTAATAATATATTACAAACCAGCGTTCTAACAACTCTGTTCACTCCAAAATGTAATGTGCAAATGTGCAATCACAAAAATAGTAACACTCAAAATAGTGCAGAGCAATAGCAACATCAATAACTCAACGTTGCTCATACGTTAGTGTCACACAACACACAAAATAAACATTTAAAGCTCACTTTCTGAAGTTATTACTCATCCACAAATCCCTCGAATTATTCTTCTTCGGTGTGCTTCACTTGTTTTTTGACACCATCTGTGATGTGGACGCGCATGCAGTCGTAGATCAACAGGAACGGCGCTGCGTGAAAAAAGTCACCCGGTGTCTTCGCGTAAACGTCTATCAACCACTCGCTCATCTTTTCTTCATCCATCCATCCCTTCGAGTTAGCTTTTATGATGACGCCGGCTGGAAAGTTCTCTTTTGGCAAGGTCTTCCTTTTGAATATCACCGTGGGTGGAAGTTTCTGGCCGTTAGCATGGCAAGCTACAACCACAGTAGGACGACTTCTCATTCCCTGTGGTGCGAATATTCACCGTACGTGTTCCCGTTGTATCCACAGTGCGGTTCACATGAATATCAAAAGTCAGTGGAACCTTGTACGCGTGTCTCTTAGTAGGAGACATTTTGTTGTCTTTACAGAAAAACAAATGAAATTAAATATCCGCAAGCTTCTTCTTCTCCGGGGGCGGGTGCTCACCTTGGCGGTTGCTTACAGTAGAAGAAGAAGCGCTTCCTCTTCTATGGGGGTGGTTGCTTACCGTAGAAGAAGAAGCGCTTCCTCTTTTACGGGGAAAAAAGATGGCGACTGTTTACCGTAGTTGCGAGACCTAAACCTTATGAAAATAAATATGAATATTAATCCATATATAGGGCGCACCGGGTTATTAGCCGCACTGTCTGCTTTTGACAAAAATTGTGTTTTTTAGGTGCGGCTTATGGTGCGGAAAATACGGTAGTAACATTTTAATTGAGAAATGGTATTATGGAATTCCTGGAATTTCATTAAAACCGGGAATTTTTCCAGTTCAAAAAACAATTTTGTTTAGAAAATTCCTACATCATAAAACCTATCAACTGATTTCGATAAGACGCAATTAAACATTCAGTTGATGAAATAGTAATTAACTAATTATACTGACACATGTATGCAAAAAAAGGTTAGGAGAAAAAAAAGGAATTCCTGGAAATTTGTTGAATGTGGAAAAATGGTTGTTTTGAATTTCTGAACAGGCTGAATATTTTGAAGTTGGAACTGCTTGAATCGGATTTAAAAAAATGTGGGAATTGTGGAACTTTGGAGAATGTTCCATTCATTTCAATGGGAATTTCATGGAAATTTGGGGATTTCGGGAAAAGCGGGAATTTTTGGAAAATGGGAAAAAAAATTGAATCTTCTGGAAGAGTTGGTGTTGGATTTTTCAAATCGGTCGAGAAATGTTGAAGTAGTAACATTTTAATTGAGAAATGGTATTATGGAATTCCTGGAATTTCAGAAAAATCGGGAATTTTTCCAGTTCAAAAAACAACTTAGTTTTTTGTCCTGATTAAGAGGAACGGTTAAAGTGGGTTGAAAAATGTGGAAAGAGTAGTAGACAGAAAAAAGTGTGAACATAGGGTTTGGAAAACCGGGAATTCTGGCAATTCCTGGAATTCTTTTGAACTTGGAAAAATGATAGTTTAAATGTCCAGGATGAGTGGAATATGTTGAAGGTAAAATGGTTTGAATGACATATGTGAACGAAAAACGTGGAAATGGTGGAAGTTTGAAAAATGGCTAATTCATTCTGAATGGGAAAAATGTCCCGGAAAACCTGGAATTCTGGGAATTCTGGGAATTTTGGGAATTTTTCAAGGGAAAGCCCGTGTTCCCAAATAAGACTGAACAGTTTGAAGTTGGAACGGTTTGAATCGGATAAAAAATGTGGAAGGTAGAGCGCGCCAAAATCTGGAGAAGAAGAAGAATTATAAATAGATGAATTTATTGTGTGAATGCTTTGGAACATTCACACAATAACAGTCATTCACTTAAAACAGCAAAATGTACGATGATAACCATAGAATTCGAAATTAAAACATTCAAAGATGCAAATTATTCCCATTCCAGCTATCCAACAGGTTTATTTATTTATAAATGTCATGATATCGACGCCATGTTGCCTATTGTTCAAGTTAAAGTTAAA
This sequence comes from Entelurus aequoreus, assembly GCF_033978785.1. Classification (NCBI taxonomy): domain Eukaryota; kingdom Metazoa; phylum Chordata; class Actinopteri; order Syngnathiformes; family Syngnathidae; genus Entelurus; species Entelurus aequoreus. The sequence goes on along the minus strand of NC_084734.1, from coordinate 88,127,222 downwards.
GTAGCAATGATTGTCACACACACACTAGGTGTGGCGAAATGATTCTCTGCATTTGACCCATCACCCTTGATCACCCCCTGGGACGTGAGGGGAGCAGTGAGCAGCAGCGGTGGCCACGCCCGGGAATCATTTTTGGCAATTTAACCCCCAATTCCAAGATCACAAGTTGTTGACAGTAGCCTATCTAGGCAGCCTGATGGTAACAAGACCGTGATTGGATATTCACTTGTCACTCCAAAGTGAGTATCTAATCCCAAATTGCAATTTAGCAACTACATCTTGTGAGACAAGATACCACTGGCTTATACAGCGTTGAATGGGTGCTACAAATTGTGAGTTCAAATATGTTATTTCTTTATTTTTTCACGTTTAATATGTTTTTTGCCATTAATTGCTGATGCGGGTGTATTGATTTTTAAATGCGCCATAAAATAACCCGTTTTGTACACTGCACTGCAAAAACTGAAATCTAAGTAAGATGAAATATCTCAAATAAGGCCCTTATTTTTGTATTTTTTTTTCTTGTTTTTGAACACTGACTTTTTGCAGTGTGTTGAATGTGATTAAATGGACAGTAGTGCGTAAATGTGTTGCTGTACAGTATTTCTCCAGAAATGGTCATGTGGGCACATAAATGCTGGTTTTTTGAGAGGTAATCATTGAAGTCGGACATCCCTGAAGGCCTAGGTGGGCGACTGGGTTATACAGTACAGGCCAAAAGTTTGGACACACCTTCAAATTTCAATGCATTTTCTTTATTTTCATGACTATTTACATTGTAGATTGTCACTGAAGGCATCACAACTATGAATGAACACATGTGGAGTTATGTACTTAACAAAAAAGGTGAAATAACTGAAAACATGTTTTATATTGTAGTTTCTTCTAAATAGCCACCCTTTGCTCTGATTACTTTTTTGTACACTCTTGGCATTCTCTCGATGAGCTTCAAGAGGTAGTCACCCGAAATGGTTTTTCACTTCACAGGTGTCATAGTTTTGATGCCTTCAGTGACAATCTACAACAGACCTGGGCAATTTAAGGCCCGGGTGGCCACATGCGGCCCGTTGAGCTTTTCAATCTGGCCCGTCGGACATTCCCAAATAATTTTTTTAGGTCTTTAAGATGGAAAGTGTAGCTGCCATTATGAGGTGCAGTGATGTTTTCTAATGACCGGAAGTCTTCAACTATACAAAGTATTTCTGTTATGTTTTTTCCCTGCCTTCTCTTTTTGTTGTGATTTGTTTCCTCAACTCGTTAGTCTCCAGCGAGGGGCGGACACTAAGGCACACCTGCAACCTATTTTCCACCCTGGAGTATTTAAGCTCGTCACCCACAGCTGGTCTTGTCGGTTAATTTTGATCCTGCACCTTCCACGTGCATGCATTTGCTTCGCCTCATCAGTCCTGGTACGTTGCTTTTCCTTTATACTGTATGTCCTAATGTTGTTGTGTTTGTTTCCTAGCCTCCTTGAGGCCGCAAGAACTTTTACCATGTGCGTAGTACGTCCTGGCTGTTCTCCTGACAACCACTGAGAAACCTTTTCCATTTAGTACTTTGTGGTGTGCACTTCTGCCCCATCGCTTTTTGTTAACACTTTATGGACTCATTAAATTTATTATTTTTGTTATTCAAACTTGCCTCCCGTCTCTGCATCCCGGGGTTCCCCCTTGACCAGTTCCTAACAATTTCAATGGTTGGAATCTGCGCTTATGGATGATATACCAGTTACTATGGTAATTAGAGATGTCCGATAAATGTGTTAAAATGTAATATCGGAAATTATCGGTTTTGTTTTTTTTATTATCAGTATCGTTTTTTTTTGTTTGTTTTTTTTTTTGTTTTTTTATTAAATCCACATTAAAAACACAAGATACACTTACACTTAGTGCACCAACCCACCCCATTTACACTCATTCACACAAAAGGGTTGTTTCTTTCTGTTATTAATATTCTGGTTCCTACATTATATATCAATATATATCAATACAGTCTGCAAGGGATACAGTCCGTAAGCACACATGATTGTGCGTGCTGCTGCTCCACTAATAGTACTAACCTTTAACAGTTAATTTTACAAATTTTCATTAATTACTAGTTTCTATGTAACTGTTTTTATATTGTTTTACTTTCTTTTTTATTCAAGAAAATGTTTTTAATTTATTTATCTTATTTTATTTGATTCATTTTTTTAAAAAGTACCTTATCTTCACCATACCTGGTTGTCCAAATTAGGCATAATAATGTGCTAATTCCACGACTGTATATATCGGTTGATATCGGTATCGGTTGATATCGGTATCGGTAATTAAAGAGTTGGACAATATCGGCATATCGGATATCGGCAAAAAGCCATTATTGGACATCCCTAATGGTAATCTAATTAGTTACTATGGTAATGTAATTAGTTACTATGGTAATCTAATTAGTTACTATGGTCATCTAATTAGTTACTATGGTCCTCTACGTCACAGCAGCTCAGACGAGGCACCAAGCAGTGTGGGCGGGAAGCGTTTCCACAGACGCGGAAAAAGATTTTCCCAACAAAGTTCTAAAGCTTAGTGATATATAGAATATAATAGAATAGAAAGTACTTTATTGATCCCTGGGGGGAATTCAGCAAATATCAGATGTATCAGATTGTAGGTGGGTTTATTTTGTACAGTTCGCGTTCATATTTCACTGTTTGTTGCATTTTTGTTGCGTTTCACTTGATTGTAAAATATGTCGATCGAAAGTGGGTGTGACATACACTAACGTGACCCCAAACAATTTTGTGGATTAACCTTAATTTCTAAGAACAAGAATAGACTGTCGAGTTTCAGACGAAAGTTCTCTTTTTCTGGCCATTTTGAGCGTTTCATTGACCCCACAAATGTGATGCTCCAGAAACTCAATCTGCTCAAAGTAAGGTCAGTTTTGTAGCTTCTGTAACGAGCTAAAGTGTTTTCAGATGTGTGAACATGATTGCACAAGGGTTTTCTAATCATCAATTAGCCTTCTGAGCCAATGAGCAAACACATTGTACCATTAGAACACTGGAGTGATAGTTGCTGGAAATGGGCCTCTATACACCTATGTAGATATTGCACCAAAAAGCAGACATTTGCAGCTAGAATAGTCATTTACCACATTAGCAATGTATAGAGTGTATTTCTTTCAAGTTAAGACTAGTTTAAAGTTATCTTCATTGAAAAGTACAGTGCTTTTCCTTCAAAAATAAGGACATTTACATGTGACCCCCAAACTTTTGAACGGTAGTGTACATATTTTGTCAATATTCAGTGTTTTATCGTTCATAGAAAAATGTAAAATTCCATTACGTTTTTTAAGGTGGTCTGTCATAACGTTTTTTGTATTAGCGTTCCTAAAAATAGACATACCGGCCCCCAGACACATTTTTTTCTCTAAATGTGGCCCCCCGAGTCAAAATAATTGCCCAGGCCTGATCTACAATGTAAATAGTCATGAAAATAAAGAAAAGGCATTGAAATGAGAAGGTGTGTCCACAGTTCTGGCCTGTACTGTATATATTTACATACATTCCAGTGAAACGCAGTTCAACTCCAAAGTAGTCGGCTGCACGCCACTTATAATAGTCATGGCTGAAAAGGCCAAAGTGATGCATAATTCTGGTTTGTCATGTTTGTGACAAAGCCACGGCATTCGTTTCGGAGCCCAATCTGGCGCGGCACGAAACCCACACAATCTCATCAATACAATCATGACGAGCCATATCAGTCACGGGTGGACGTGCTAGCGTGTATTTGACCAGCTCTGATTGATGCCGTTCACCAGTGGGTACTAATACCTTAAAGGCCTACTGAAATGATTTTTTTTTTATTTAAACGGGGATAGCAGATCCATTCTATGTGTCATACTTGATCATTTCGCGATATTGCCATATTTTTGCTGAAAGGATTTAGTAGAGAAAATCGACGATAAAGTTCGCAACTTTTGCTCGCTAATAAAAAAAAGCCTTGCATGTACCGGAAGTAGCGTGACGTCACAGGAGCTAGTATTCCTCACAATTCCCCGTTGTTTACAATGGAGCGAGAGATTCGGACCGAGAAAGCGACGATTACCCCATTAATTTGAGCGAGGATGAAAGATTCGTGGATGAGGAATGTTAGAGTGAAGGACTAGAGGGGCAGTGCAGGGTGTATCTTTTTTCGCTCTGACCGTAACTTAGGTACAAGGTCTCATTGGATTCCACACACTCTCCTTTTTCTATTGTGGATCACGGGGGGGGGGATTGGTGTATTTAATTTTGTTTTATTTTTTATTTAAAAAAAAAAAATTTTTACATAAATAAATACAATCATGTGTGTTTACGGACTGTATCCATGCAGACTGTATTGATCTATATTGATATATAATGTATATTTTGTGTTTTTTATGTTGATTTCATTAAAAAAAATAAAAAAATTAAAAAAATATTTTAATTTTTTTTTTTTTTTTTTTTTTATTTCTTGTGCGGCCCGGTACCAATCTGTCTGCGGACCACTGTTTTAAACCACCTGGGATACTATATCCTCTTGAAAATGAGAGTCGAAAACGCGAAATGGACATTCACAGTGACTTTTATCTCCACGACAAAACATCGGCGAAGCTCTTTAGCTACTGAGCTAACGTGATAGCATCTGGCTCAAATGCAGATAGAAACAAAATAAATAAATCCCTGACTGGAAGGATAGACAGAAGATCAACAATACTATTAAACCATGGACATGTAACTACACGGTTAATAATTCTCAGCCTGGCAAAGCTTAACAATGCTGTTGCTAACGACGCTGAAGCTAACTTAGCAACTTAGCATTCGGACCTCACAGAGCTATGTTAAAAAACATTAGCGCTCCACCTACGCCAGCCAGCCCTCATCTGCTCATCAACACCCGTGCTCACCTGCGTTCCAGCGATCGACGGCGCGACGAAGGACTTCACCCGATCACAGATGCGGTTGGCGGCTAGCGTCAGCTAGCGCGTCTGCTATCCAAGTAAGTCCTCCTTGTTGTGTTGCTACAGCCAGCCGCTAATACACCGATCCCACCTACAACTTTCTTCTTTGCAGTCTTCATGGTTCATTAAACAAATTGCAAAAGATTCACCAACACAGATGTCCAGAATACTGTGGAATTGTTCGATAAAAACAGAGCTTTTTGTATGGTGACACATTGGGTACGAATACTTCCGTTGCCGTCGTGACGTCACGCGCATACGTCATCATACATAGACGTTTCCAACCGGAAGTTTAGCGGGAAATGTAAAATGTCACTTTATAAGTTAACCCGGCCGTATTGGCATGTGTTGCAATGTTAAGATTTCATCATTGATATATAAACTATCAGACTGCGTGGTCGCTAGTAGTGGCTTTCAGTAGGCCTTTAACAAACGCCATAAATCACCATCAGACCAGCGACTGGTTGGAAACTGGATGAAAAGGCGATGACTGCGGAGTGGATGGATAAACTGTACAAACACAACATTTCTCTCCCTGCCTCAATCCTCTTACCGTCTTGTTTCTCTCTCTCTCTCTCTCTAAGAAGGCTGGATATGTGCACAACCCGGTGCTATGTTATGTAATGTTCCAGGAATAAATGGCCTGAGGTGCTGCAAAAAAATAAAAAAATATCAGAGGCTGCAGGTGCTTTGTAAAAGCAATCTTTCCTTTTGGGATTTGGGCTTGCACATATTTCACCCGTGACCCGATTTTGATACCGTCGCCTTATCCCATAGCTTACTCTTATTTACATGTACTGTGTGTGTGTGTGTGTGTGTGTGTGTGTGTGTGTGTGTGTGTGTGTGTGTGTGTGTGTGTGTGTGTGTGTGTGTGTGTGTGTGTGTGTGTCAGGCTATTGTTGCGGTATTGCAGGAGAGTGGGAGAGGACTCATGCGTCTGTGTGAGTGTGTCACAGCCACACTGTGATTCACATGCTTATTTTATCTGATTTTGATTTTTTTCCCCACCTCCAGACATCTTTCCACATCTCACGGCCGTCCGTCTCGTGTCGCCACCGCTGTCAGCCAGCCTGGCAGGTTGGGGGATAAACACACGGCCGCTGACCTTTGTTGTGTTGCAAACTAGATTCCCCCCCCCCTGCACGTTTTCTCCCACGGCTTGGGAGGGAAACAAATAAAATAAAAAGTGGAAGTTGAAAGCACGAGCGGGCTAATGAAGCAGCGAAGGTCACACTTGTCAGCGTATTTACAAAATAAATCTTTTTTTCCCCACTTAAATTGTAAGAGGTGTGTATAGAATTCAGGGGTTTGGGGGAAGTTTTACACAGTGCACATTTTCATGCCGTCTTTTGACACTGAAAGGGGGGCTTCTAGTTACTGAAGTGAGTACCATGTCAGCGCATCCGGAAAGTATTCACGGCACTTAACTTTTCCCACATTTTGTTATGATAGATCAGGGGTCGGCAACCCAAAATGTTGAAAGAGCCATATTGGAGCAAAAATACAAAAACAAATTTGTCTGGAGCCGCAACAAATTAAAAGCCATATTACATACAGATAGTGTGTCATGAGATATACATTGACTTCAGATGACTTAAAGGAAACTAAATGAGCTCAAATATAGCTACAAATGAGGCATAAAGATGCAATATGTACATATAGCTAGCCTAAATAGCATGTTAGCATCGATTAGCTTGCAGTCATGCAGTGACCAAATATGTCTGATTAGCACTCCACACAAGTCAATAACATCAACAAAACTCACCTTTGTGCATTCACGCACAACGTTAAAAGTTTGGTGGACAAAATGAGACAGAAAAAAAGTGGCATAAAACACGTCCAAGAAAGTCGGAGAAAGTTATACATGTAAAAAAAACTAAGGTGAGTTCAAGGACCGCCAAAATTAGTAGGACAAAACGGCGCTCGCCAAATACTCGAATCAGTGAAGCATGTTTAATATAAACAGTGTGCTTTATAACAATTAGGGAGGTTTGTGTCATGTTTGTCCTCCTACAGAAACTATATTAAAACAAAAAATATATATTTTTTCCCCTCATCTTTTTCCATTTTTCATACATTTTTTAAAAAGCTTCAGAGAGCCACTAGGGCGGCGCAGAAGAGCCGCATGCGGCTCTAGAGCCGCGGGTTGCCGACCCCTGTGATTGATAGATAGATAGATAGATAGATAGATAGATAGATAGATAGATAGATAGATAGATAGATAGATACACTACCGTTCAAAAGTTTGGGGTCACCCAAACAATTTTGTGGAATAGCCTTCATTTCTAACAACAAGAAAAGACTGTGGAGTTTCAGATGAAAGTTCTCTTTTTCTGGCCATTTTCAGCGTTTAATTGACCCCACAAATGTGATGCTCCAGAAACTCAATCTGCTCAAAGGAAGGTCAGTTTTGTAGCTTCTGTAACGAGCTAAAGTGTTTTCAGATGTGTGAACATGATTGCACAAGGGTTTTCTAATCATCCTATTAGCCTTCTGAGCCAATGAGCAAACACATTGTACCATTAGAACACTGGAGTGATAGTTGCTGGAAATGGGCCTCTATACACCTATGTAGATATTGCACCAAAAAGCAGACCTTTGCAGCTAGAATAGTCATTTACCACATTAGCAATGTATAGAGTGTATTTCTTTCAAGTTAAGACTAGTTTAAAGTTATCTTCATTGAAAAGTACAGTGCTTTTCCTTCAAAAATAAGGACATTTCCATGTGACCCCAAACTTTTGAACGGATATATACACTACCGTTCAAAAGTTTGGGGTCACCCAAACAATTTTGTGGAATATCCTTCATTTCTAAGAACAACAATAGACTGTCGAGTTTCAGATGAAAGTTCTCTTTTTCTGGCCATTTTGAGCGTTTAATTGACCCCACAAATGTGATGCTCCAGAAACTCAATCTGCTCAAAGGAAGGTCAGTTTTGTAGCTAAACTGTTTTCAGATGTGTGAACATGATTGCACAAGGGTTTTCTAATCATCAATTAGCCTTCTGAGCCAATGAGCAAACACATTGTACCATTAGAACACTGGAGTGATAGTTGCTGGAAATGGGCCTCTATACACCTATGTAGATATTGCACCAAAAAGCAGACATTTGCAGCTAGAATAGTCATTTACCACATTAGCAATGTATAGAATGTATTTCTTTCAAGTTAAGACTAGTTTAAAGTTATCTTCATTGAAAAGTACAGTGCTTTTCCTTCAAAAATAAGGACATTTCAATGTGACCCCAAACTTTTGAACGGTAGTGTATATAAATATATATATAGCCAGACCTGTGTGTATACTTCCATACCTGACGGTTTCGGTGACAACCTCTGAAGAAGGCAACAGTTGCAGCCGAAGCCGTCAGGTACGGAAGTAAACACACAGGTCTGGCTACAACAATAACAAATTGCGTTGTTTATCTTGTGTTTCGTTCCTGATCGTACCAAATATGAGTGTAGCAAACCGACTCGGTGCGATGACTGGTTTACTGTCCCACTTTGGAGGAAAATTACCTAGATCGTGGCACCATAAATAACCGAGCCACAGCCGAGGTCAGTATTTGAGGAAATACAGAGTAAGACTCCGCTCCATGAGGGCATGTGGGGGAAGGTGTTAAAAAAAAATCCCAGTGTTGGTGTTCATCCAGAGTCAGTGTACCCTGACAGCCTCTAAAACACTGTTAATTACCCTTGCAGTGATCCGTCAGTACATCCAGGAGTGTATACGACGAGGCCGCCAGCCTCCGGGGTCACAGATTGAGATAGAGTGAGTCATGGGGCTGTGAGCCATGTATCATCCCTGGCACGCTCTGTCAGTCAGATGTTAAGGCTAAATGGTCCCGCTTCACGGTCACAGACAAACGTCGGTGACGGAAACTTCTCGGAAACTGTTTGGCAGCTGTGGATTGCAAGTATGAGAGGGTGGCATGTAGACTGAACACAAATAAAAACATGATATCGGTGGGCTGACCGGGTGTCTTGCATGTCTGTGTTCATGTATGTCTTGTACAGGAGATACTGTATATCAGTGGTCCCCAACCACCGGGCCGATTGGTACCGGGCTGCACAAGAATTTTTTTTTTTTTTTTTTTTTTTTTTTTAAATTAAATAAACATAAAAAACACAATATATACATTATATATCAATATAGATCAATACAGTCTGCAGGGATACAGTCCGTAAGCACACATGATTGTATTTCTTTATAAAAAAAAAATAAAACATTTTTTTTTATTTTTTTTAAATTTCACAACACACCCCCCGCCCCCCGGTCCGTGGGACGAATTTTAAAGCGTTGACCGGTCCGCAGCTACAAAAAGGTTGGGGACCACTGCTGTATATGATAAAACAACACAACTTAATTCCAAGAAACTTTGTGGACCCCATAGACCACAGTTGTTAAACGCAAGGCCAGATGTGGCCCGTCACTTCATTTTATTTGGCCCTCGAAATCCTGGAAGTAATTTGTATCTATAAAGTAATGTAACTTATCTTACTAAATGTATTCATTCTTTCTATTTTGGGAGAAAAAAAAAAAAAGTACTCCATGCAACCGCAAATTTTGTTAACTTAAAGGCCTACTGAAATGACATTTTTTTATTTAAACGGAGATAGCAGATCCATTCTATGTGTCATACTTGATCATTTCGCGATATTGCCATATTTTTGCTGAAAGGATTTAGTAGAGAACATCGACGATAAAGTTCGCAACTTTTGGTCTCTGATAAAAAAAAGCCTTGCCTGACGTAGTCAGTTGTTCGCCTCCTCATATTTTCCTATTGTTTTCAATGCAGCTAGAGCGATTCGGACCGAGAAAGCGACGATTACCCCATTAATTTGAGCGAGGATGAAAGATTTGTGGATGGGGAACGTTAGAGTGACGAACTAGAATGCAGTGCAAGACATATCTTTTTTCGCTCTGACTGTAACTTAGGTACAAGCTGGCTCATTGGATTCCACACTCTCTCCTTTTTCTATTGTGGATCACGGATTTGTATTTTAAACCACCTCGGATACTATATCCTCTTGAGTCGAGAACGCGAAATGGACATTCACAGTGACTTTTATCTCCACTATAATACATCGGCGAAACACTTTAGCTACGGAGCTAACGTGATAGCATCGTGCTTAACTGCATATAGAAACAAAAGAGATAAACCCCTGACTAAAAGGATAGATAGAAAATCAACAATACTATTAAACCATGGACATGTAAATACACGGTTAATGCTTTCCAGGCTGGCGAAGGTTAACAATGCTGTTGCTAACGACGCCATTGAAGCTAACTTAGCAACCGGACCTCACAGAGCTATGCTAAAAACATTAGCTCTCCACCTACGCCAGCCAGCCCTCGTCTGCTCATCAACACCCGTGCTCACCTGCGTTCCAGAGATCGACGGTGCGACGAAGGTATTCACCCGATCACAGATGCGGTCGGCGAGACAGACGAAGTTAAGGTGAGTTCGCCGGCTAGCGCGTCTGTTATCCATCTCTGTCTTCCTGGTTGTGTTGCTACAGCCAGCCGCTAATACACCGATCCCACCTACAACTTTCTTCTTTGCAGTCTCCATTGTTCATTAAACAAATTGCAAAAGATTCACCAACACAGATGTCCAGAATACTGTGGAATTATGAGATGAAAACAGAGCTATTTTGTATTGGATTCAATGGGGTACCGATACTTCTGTTTCACTGGCTACGTCACGCGCATACGTCATCATCCAAAGGCGTTTTCAAGCGGAAGTTTAGCGGGTAATTTAAAATGTCACTTTATAAGTTAACCCGGCCGTATTGGCATGTGTTGCAATGTTAAGATTTCATCATTGATATATAAACTATCAGACTGCGTGGTCGCTAGTAGTGGCTTTCAGTAGGCCTTTAAATATGGTCTAATTACGCAAAAATATATCATCAAACATTCAAACCAATTTTTAACTAGAAATAAATACTAATAATAATGATTTCAAAGCAAGTTATCCAACAAATTGTGCAATGTAAATGTAGCAATAGATTCAATGGTAAAATTGTGAAATAGCATTTTTCAATAAATGAAAAAAAAAGTACTTTTTTTTACTGTAAAAAACTGTGGTGCGTTTTGGCATTTGCAGTAATACACCGAAACATCTACAGTTGTTGATGTGCGGTTAAAAAATAAATTTAAAAAAAAGCAAACAAACTGGCATCTCAGGTGCCAAAATGTTACAGTAAAATTGCAGTTTTGTTTATTTATTATTTAAAATTCTGGCAACTGAACTACCTTTTTTTCCTTACCGTTAAAACAGCTGTTTTTCCATTTACAGTTATATACACTACATTTTAAGGTGAAATTATTGCAACTTACCATATTTTTATACATTTTAAAATCTACGAATAAAATGCATTAAAAAGTTGTGTAATAATAGTATTCACTGTTAAAAGCATAAAAACATAACTGCGATGTGGCCCTCAGTGAAAACCACTTGTACACTTCTGTAATAGCCTTTGAGTGAGGATGCTTAAAATGCTATGGTTTATGTAACACAGATAAACTACATATTTTATTATAATCATGAGACAAATTGTCACTTACTTTTAGGTCACTCCCGTGCCCCTGCAAAGAGGTTTTGCTTACCAGGGCCCATGTTTTTTGTTAACTAATCTTACTCAAATTGTACACTCATGTGCTTGTTTTCCTTTTAAAGGTGTGTATCAAATATTGTGGTGATCCAAGCCTACATGTGCCTTGTAGTGAGCTGTGTGAGAAATTTCAAGTCATTGTGACATTGGAGTTTAATGACCGTTACCTTCTTGCAATTTGCTCTGTCTGTCTTGCTTTTCGGTCACAGTTCCATGACTTTATACCCTGACCATCTGGTGGGGATTCTCTGCTCAACTTCTGTGCCTCAAGACTTAGTGTATGTCCTGAGCAAACCCACATGCACCACAGAAGGACGATACGTCGATGCAAAAGGTGCTGTGTTTCTTGCATAACATGTTCACAAAAAGGGTAATTTTACTGCA